>NC_054709.1:15711186-15726703 GCF_016097555.1 Gigantopelta aegis | reverse complement strand
ATAGACTACAATTGGACAGTTTTAAAGAACTCTCAAACGTAACATTTCACTATAAAATATTACATATAAGACATTCATTTTTTAAATATAAAATAAAATATACTGATTCGGACATTTGTAATTTTTGTCATGTTCACCTTTATCTTTTCAAATGTACAAGTGATATCGGGAAAGCCGTCGAACACTGGGCACAGGCCCAAGTAAAAAAACATTTCATTAGACAAACGTAGTTTTGTTTCCAACTGCAGATAACAAAGATAGTATGAAAATGTTCTCTTTTTGTTTCTTCCCCTCTTTTAAACATCTTGTTCTTTTGTTTTTTATTTTTATTTTATTATATTATTATATTATTATTATTATTATTTATTATAAACTAGTTTTATTTAGTTTTATTTGTGCACTTGTGTGTGTGTGTGTGAGGGATATATATATATATATATATATATATATATATATATATATATATATATATATATATTATATATATATGTGTTTCTATGCATGTACTGTTTTATGTTTTAAAAGATAGGATCACATACTCGTTTGGTGTGTGTGTGTGTATGTACTGTATACATGTATATGTTTTATAAGCAAATGCTTTCATACACAAGCTGATATATGCTGTGTATGTACGTAGGTGTGTGTTTATGAAAAGGTGTGTGAAAGTGTTTTAAATGGATACTACCAAGCTTTGTGATTTTGCAAGTAATGATTTTAGGGTCCCAACACTGACATTACTAAAAAAAAGAAGAAAAAATGATAAAAAAACCCAACAGAAAAACGAAAAAGAATGACCAAATGTTGCTACTAATAAAAAATATTTCCGGTTTTCCTCTCTAAGAATTTATGCAAATATTAACAAATGTTTGACATCCATCAGCCGAACAAACAAAACTGAAATATATGGGGCAAAAACACAGTATTCCTACGATATCACAATATGCTTATTAATTTAAAACAACCGAAAAAAAAACCCCACAACAAAAAACCCCTAAACAAACGAAAAACACGGCACAAACAAAAACAATCAGTTTCATAACTATTTACCACAATTTATAAGGGCAGTCTCAAAGTTGCTTAATGACCAAAAATATTCATTCACCTTTCTTGTGAAATGTAAAAATTATGTACCCTAAATTCTATGCGGCATGCCCACAAACTGTTACATTTACTACTATTTATAAATTAATATTATTGTAAAATTTAACAAGCATTTTGAGAGTACTGCTAAATCAATACATGTCCCCTATCGGGCCTAACAAATGTTCGTATCTCCCAAGTCCATAGTCCATAACTGTGTAAATCGTCATGAATATCATCTGCAACAGTACATAATACAGCTATACATAACATTTCAGCTCAGTGTCATAATGCATTACAAAGTCCGGTAAACACATTTTTTTGTATCTCCCAAGTTCTAGGGCCATAGCTCTGTCAAAATAGGAAAAATAGTTTGAAACATTTATCTGTAACAGTACATGATAAAGCTATAGACTAAATTGCAGCTCAATATCTTGAGGCATTGTGATAAAATCCGGAAAAGTACCTGTGGTACAGACGAATGGAAAGACAGACAAACATACAGACGGACAGCAGGACGAAGGACGAAACCTATAGTCCCCTCCGGTTGAACTGGTAGGGGACTAATAATGGCGAGTAATATGTTGTTATATATGATAATTATGATACACATAAAACTAGTAAAATATGAAATTGCGACTTTAAGAATGCAACTTTAAACGTAGAAATGAAATAACATAGTGTTAGCAAAAGAAAACACGGTACAATGTAGATATCATGTTAGTGTGAAAGGATACCTTTCTTGTAATATTTAGTATTCTAGTAATATCACTCTTGATCACGAAATACCAGCTAATGGCAGCTCAAAACCACAAACGTGACGTAAGTTAAAGACAAGACAATCATTATCCTATGTGCATTTCAAGTTAATTACATAGATGTTTATTTTTGAAGTGGCAGAAGATCAAAATTGATTCTGATGTATTATAATTTAAAAGGGATAATGCCTATATAAAAACAAGCAAAAATCCGATTCTGCTGATGCATCATAAAATGTTTCATTTTCTGTTACAAGATGTTTACATGTTTCATCAAAGCTAGTGCCACATTTTACAAAATGTTCGCGATGAACACGAGACACGTCACAAAGATCCACGTGACGGAAGCTCTGATACAGCTGCACGCTGAAAATAAAATAAAAAAACATTTATTAAACGCACTGCACATAAAGATACATGTAATACATTTAACAAATAACAGAAACGGGAAGTCATAAATATACAGAACTTTACATACGTTATTTTCGCTTCCCATTTATTTATTTTGCGCAAGAATATATACCAATGTCCGAATATTGATGACAACATTTATTCATATTAGCATCACTGTCAAACAGCTATATATAGCCACATAGGAATGTAAACGAATCACTACGCATTTAATGATTTTTTAAAATATATATATAGGATTTAGCTCAGTCGGTTGGGTGCACGCTTGAGGTGCTTGCGTCGCAGGATAAAACTACATCAGTGCATCCATTCAACTGATTGGTTTTTTTCTCGTTCCAACCAGTGCACCACAACTGGTCAAATGCCGTTTATGTGCTTTCCTGTCTGTGGGAAAGTGCATATAAAAGATCCCTTGCAGCATTAGGAAAAATGTAGCGGGTTTCCTCTGATGACTGCTAGTCAGAATTATTAAATGTTTGACATCCAATAGCCAATGTTTAATTAATCAATGTGCTCCAGTGGTGTCGTTAAACAAAACAAACTAACTAACTTGTTTTTTACATGGATTACAACTAATTTTGAGGGTAGAATGATGGAACTACATGGGAAAATGGTCTCAGGTGGTATGTTCTTGCATAAAATAAACGAGTTCAATAAATACGAAACAAAAACAACTAATGTGAAATTGTGTATTTATTACATACCTTCATTTTTTATTTTTATTTTACAAAAACGTTTTTTAATAATTATTTAATGTACGGTTTTTAATTTAACGTCATAACAACACTTTGTTAAATCTATGATCAATCCTGCTTTCATGGATTTGCTTGACGTCAAGAATCATACTCTGTGGCAGCCTTGTGTAATGTTTTAAAAAAACCAATGTTACCGAATTTGTAAATCATATATAACATGTAATAAGTAACAAAAAGGCGCGAACTCCAGTAAAAATTAAAACAGAATTCCCTATTTAAAAGTTCCAGCCCAGATAGCATATAAATTATGTGAGATACAAAATACATTTATCACATTTTGAAAATGTCTTTATCACTAAAGTAAGATTGAACAGGTATGTAATAAAACAAAATGTTATCATCTCAGATGTCAACCTTACTTCAGGTAGGCCTATGGGGAATTCCCTTTCTATTTTTACTGAGAATATATACATTCATATATACCGTCCATTTTCGTTTGTCACAAAATTTCTCTCTCTCTTTGAATAAACAGTTTAAAACTCTAGGCTATTGCTATTTTGTAGTTCCTCTATTTCACTAATTAACTATTTTTCATATTTGTAATTTCCATTAGTAATATTTCTAATAATAGTTGGTCATTAATTTGAAACTCAGTTTCATCAATTCCATGTATCAACACACTATACTAAAGTAAAGTTTGTTTTTATTTAACGACGCCATTAGAGCACATTGATTTTTATCTTATCATCGGCTATTGTACGTCAAACATATGGTCATTCTGACACTGTTTTTTAGAGGAAACCCGCTGTTGCCACATAGGCTACTCTTTTATGACAGGCAGCAAGGGATCTTTTATTTGTGCTTCCCACAGGCAGGATAGCAAAAACCATGGCCTTTGATGAACCAGTTATGGATCACTGGTCAGTGTAAGTGGTTTACACCTACCCATTGAGCCTTGCGGAGCACTCACTCAGGGTTTGGAGTCGGTATCTGGATTAAAAATCCAGTACCTAGTACCTACCAGCCTGTAGACCGATGGCCTAACCACGACGCCACCGAGGCCGGTCACATGCAGTCTTCAATAAGTATGTATGATATACAAATTATAACAACTGTGGTGATCTTGTATTACTGGAAACTTACTGGGATCCTCCTGCCAGATTTTTTCCTTCCCGTTGATCTCACATTTCAAACAATCGCCATCGGGAGACTTGCCGCCATTTTGAATGCACCGAGAACCACGCGTGCAATAATTGTCCTGCAAAAAGAATGGTCAAATTTAAAGTACTGCAACACCCCATCAGTGGGCCCATTGTGCTATTTCTCGTTCTAACCAGTGCACCACAACTGGAACATCAAAGGCCATAGTATGCGCTACCATGTCTGTGGGATGGTGCATATAAAATATCCCTTAATGGAAAACTGTAGTGGCTTTCCTCTCTAAGACTATATGTGAAACTTACCAAATGGTTGACATCCAACAGCTGACAATTAATATATCATCGTGCTCTAGTGTTGTTGTTAAACAAAGCAAACTTTAACAGTACTGGAGCAGCTGACATCACAACAAAAAGTGTTTTGTTTAACGACACCACTAGATCATATTGATTTATTCATCATCAGATATTGGATGTCAAATATTTGAAAGCCATAGTTATGAATAAAAGAATGAAGGGACTATCCTAATTTTGCTGCATTGTAAAATGTTTCTAACTATAAAGTTTCTTTTGTTTAACGACATCACTAGTGCACGGGGCGGGATGTAGCCCAGTGGTAAAGTGCTCGCTTGATTTGTGGTCGGTCTGAGATCGATCCACGTCGGTGGGCCAATTGGGCTATTTCTAGCTCCAGCCAGTGCACCACGACTGGTATATCAAAGGCTGTGGTATGTGCTATCCTGTCTGTGGGATGATGCATATAAAAGATGTCTTGCTGCTAATCGAAAAGAGTAGTCCATTAAGTGACGACAGCGGGTTTCAGCGGTGGGTGGGGGTCACGGGACTCCTGCGACACCCCACTGGATTATCAAATGAAACTGCTTACCGCAATGACGCAATTGACAGACGTGCTAGACAGTGTACACGTCTGACAAGTGGAGTCGTAGATGACGACGATCTTCTCCTGGCTGTACGTGACGCCGTTGTTAGACACGGACACGTAGTAAGCACGAGGTTTGTCTTCAGCTGTAACGCCAAGGACAGAACGTCTTGTGCGATACACCAGTGTAGGGCAGGATAGCTCGAAGAGATTTTCGAACCCTGCCGTTACATCTGACACACCAGAGCTGCCCTCGTCTTGACCTCCGTTCAACTGAAATAGTAAAAAAACACCTCATTAAATTCTGACCAAATGCCGTGGAAAGGCGCCATAGGCGTACGGGCTTCCATTTTTGTAGTGGGGCAGACTGGCTTTTGCCCGAATAAAACGAAAACGCCCGAATTTAGATAACAACATTTATTCATATTAGCATCACTACCAAACAGCTATATAGGGTTGCAAATGAATCGCTACGCATTTTTACATGGCTTACAGTTGGTTTTGAGGGTAGAATGATGGAAATACATGGTAAAAAGGTCTCAGGTCACCACATTTCCCCCTAATATCTCTGCCATTTCCCCCCGAATTTGATGTTTTACTCCAGCACTGGGTTTTCGTGGGTGGGTGGGGGACAGTTTCCCCCTTTCCCCCTGTCTCGTACGCTTATGGAAGGCGGTAAGGCCGGTCATGTTTCGACCTGACCTATAGTTAAGAGCTTCAAAATGCCTCCAGAATGCGGCAAAAAACAACTACTAATATTACCGTCCCCTCCCCACAACACCCCACCCCAACCCCCCCCCCCCCAAAAAAAAACCCCCCAAAAACCCCACCAACCAAAACAACAATAAAAAAAATGAAAAAAAAAAATGGATGGGGACAATATCTTACATTCTCCACACATGGTGTAGTCAAAATAGGCCGTACCAATAAGTTTGGGCTTAAATCTGATATTTATTAGAATAAATATTTCTGAGAAAAAACAAACCCTGCAGGCAAACCTAATCAATCACATCGGTCGGGATCTATATATTGTGTTTTATGAAAATGTTTTATACAAATTTACTGCCAAACACTCAAGACAAAACATTTCATATGACATGAGCAACGACGCTGTCACAAACATCAAATGTGTTACAAATCAAAGGGACAACCCATCAGTTACCAGGTGATGAATATTTCAAACTGGGACTGTCGACGAAAGTACCACCTGTTACCCTAAGTCAATTACTACAGATGATGAATATTTCAAACTGGGACTGTCGACGAACGTACCACATGTTACCCTAAGTCAATTACTACAAATGATGAATATTTCAAACTGGGACTGTCGACGAAAGTTCCACCTGTTGCCCAAAGTCAATTACTACAGATGATGAATATTTCAAACTGGGACTGTCGACGAACGCACCAGCTGTTACCCTAAGTCATTTACTACAGGTGATGAATATTTAAACTGGGACTGTCGACGAAAGAACCAGCTGTTACCCTAAGTCATTTACTACAGATGATGAATATTCAAACTGGGACTGTCGATGAACGAACCAGTTAATTATTACAGGTGATGAATATTTCAAATGTGTACTGTTTCACTTACATCAAGGTCCCTGAACCTGCACGTGGTCCTGGGACTGTCGACGAACGTGCCTCCAAACACAGATACAGCTGTGCATGAGTCTTCTTTTACGTCACACAGTCCTTCGCAATGAACGTCCGTTATCACTGGAGCAGAATTGAGGTCAACTGAACAGTCTGGACCCCCGTAGTTCGAATGACATCTACATTCACCTGTTAAAAGTAGATAAACCATAATGTGATAATATGTAATATTGATATTCTCACTTTAAGGGGAGAATCGATGAATAGCCCTAAAGGTTTGGTTACGAGTCCTACGAGACGAAGTTGAAGAGGTTCTCACGACCAAAACTAAGCATATTCACGGATAGACGTCGTGAACTGTACGTAAATCATCCAACAGCCGATGTATTTTTCGTGCTGGCGTGTCATTAAACATTCATTCATTCATTCATTCATTCATTCTGTACGTATAATCAACTTGTCCTTAGGTCGAGGTAATTATTACTACGCTATATTATGCCAAATAAGGAGCCAATTTCACAAATCATCTTAAGGTTGCTTTTAGATTGCATAATCACGATTCACTGATATGTAGGCTAGAGCCAGAAATGTCGCCTATTGTTATATATATATATATATATATATATATATATATATATATTTATATTTATATTTATATATATATATATTTCTTAATCTATGAAACAATATGTTAGGGCACAGCCTCGCCGCATTCGCCATTCCAATTACATTCGCAGGATAAAACCGTAATCTTGAGACAGGAACCAGTTATTCCCTATATAAATTCAAATGCTAAGTGAAGCTAAACATTACTCTCCTTGAATTAGTCGCGGTGGAGGGGGATGAGAGTGATAGCCATCCTTGAACGGCGAGGTCTGAATATTGAAGATAATAAGACTGATATTTTGAAACAAACTCTAACTCAGAACTGTTGTTATGTGCTGCTATACCCCTATTGTTTTTAGCACGACCATCTCAGGACTGGTCTCAGACATAGCCAGTGAGCCGACCTGGGAGAAAAACATTTAAATTAGTGGGAAAATTTTGAATATATTTACTTTTAGAATGCCAATCTAATGAGAAAAAAATATAATAGTACAATTTTTTTTTTTTTACTAAATTTAAACAAACCATTGACACAGTCTCCTTTCATACGGCAGCCGTTTGGACACGTGACCTTGAAGACTTTGTAAAGCACCGATTCTCCCCCTGACTCTTGGTGGAATGTACTGTTCATCACCACTTCCTGCATACAAGTCGTCTGCATGTTGTCTAACGCAGCGTCAAAGAAGTCTGTGCCACCGGATGCCTTTAAACATAAAATTATATATAAACATAAAACAATGAACAATTCCGCAATTACAGTTCGCAGAATTTTCTAGCACTGAAATCAGTACTGTAACGATACAGCGATAACAATATCGAAGGAAGATGTATCGCGATAAATACGATATATACAATGTTATGTTTGAATAAGATTTGTCGGAAACATGTGTAAACGTACGAGACGGGGGGTGGGGGTGTCAACTGCCCCCTAGTGCTGGAGCAAAACCTTAAATCGGAGCAAAAATTATACAGATATTCGGGTATAATGTGCTAACCTCAGTCCTTTTTACAACGTATTTCCGTCATTCTACCTTAAATATCAGTTGTAATCCATATAAAAATGCGTAGTTATTCGTTTGCAACTCTATAGGCCTATATCTGTTTTGTTTAACGACACCGATAGAGCATATATTTATTTACTAATCACTGGCTATTGAATGTCAAACATTAGATAATTGTGACATATATAATAGTCTTAGAGGAAACCCGCTACAGTTTTCCATTAATAGCAAGGGATCGTTTATATGCACTTTCCCACAGACAGGAAAACGGCCCTTAAGCAGTTGTGGTACACTGGTTAGAACGAGAAAAAACCCAATCAGTTAAATGGATCCACCGAGGTGGTTCGATCCTGCGACGCAAGCAAGTTATAGACAAATAGGTAAAATATGTCGCAATCTCCTTCTTTTACAATTTTGTTATACAATTTGTTTTCCACATTGTTTAATTTGTTATGCCATATTTTAGTTAAGCCTTACATCCAACATCGTACATCACGATCGTTCTGGAATAAGGATATTTAAACAAATATAATATTAAACAAATATAATAAATGTTTCTTTGGTCTTTCTATATCAGTTTATTTTTACATTGTAGATCGAACATTCAGCAACTTGCAGTTGCTTGATAGGCAGTTTCAGTTTTAAAACGCACTGACACAGTTTGCATTTTAATAATTTCACAACACAATCAGCTTAACAAATACAAACTTACCCAAATATCAAATACACAGTCTTCGATATTCTTGGTTATATTTACAGTCGGGATATGTCGACACGCCTTTGTAGAAGGTGACATATCAAAACGTTTTTCACAGAACTCTGTTGCATTTTCCTTTGTCCAGCCATTTAACCAGTCTTGTGCATTCTGCCAAATGCAATAAGTGTTGTATATTATTCTACATATACTATATATAGCAGCCAAGTGATATACAGTTTAAAATAAACTATAAGAGTTGTGTATTATTCTACATATAGAATGTGTTATAAAAATAAAATTAAAAAAGGAACCACTGATGCATGCTATTGTGACTGAACCTAGAACACAATCTCTCTCTCTCTCTCTCTCTCTCTCTCTCTCTCTCTCTCTCTCTCTCTCTCTCTCTCTCTCTCTCTCTCTCTCTCTCTCTTTCTCTCTCTCTTTCTCATTTTCTTTCTCTCTCACTTTCTCTTCCTCTCTCTTTTTTTTCTCAATCTCCCTAAAAATAACCTTAATGTTTGGTATTTTTTCCATCAAATACTTTAATTATACAATGTAATATTTTCCATTTGCATTTTGTGAGTATTACGCACTTTAACCATACCTTTTTTGTGCCATAAAATAATAAAAATATTAGCACTTTATGTTCCGTGTTCAGTTGTTTCTGTTATTGTTAATTTTAGGTGTTTTTTGTTGTTGTTGGTGTGATTTTTTTAAAAGTGCAATACCATCAATATAATAAGTCAAGACGTTTTAAATAAATATGCAAGGTTTGTTATCTTTCCACAATACAAAACTTTATTAATTTTGTATACAGTATTTAAGACTATTGATATAAAAAATATACAACTGAAAACTCTAATGTGAAGTAGACTAGTCATGTCAGATTTATGCCACGTGACCTATAATTTGGCTATTAAGAAGTGTATCTAGTCATATTGTACCAAATAATATAAATATATCACAATAACTGCAGGATAAATGTGATTTGTTTTCTTATTAATATATTGTTTATGTTAAAGTCTTAACACATCTTTAACTCTGTTCACTGGGTGATGTCTTACAATTATTCAGTTTTAATTATCCATTCAAATTTGAGATAAATACCCTTTTATTTATTGATGTCTGTTGAGAATGTGATTTTGGTCCCAAAAGTGAGCGTCTTGTCCTGGCACTTGCATGGCACCTTTGCTTTGGCTTAACTCTCGCTGTTTCAGATGGTCGGTATTGGTAACAGGCTTTTGCCTCCTGCATTGGGCCACATTTTACTTCACCACAAGGAAGCTTGTTACATTTTGGACAGCTGCAATAATTCCTTGATTCACCCCAATGCTTTAATTTTGGAAGTGTATTTATGTCAAAGAGGTTATTTTGATTGTCAACCCTACAATGAAAAAAAAAGATTTATCATTTATTATTTCATCATTAGAGTCCCACAAATTGTGGTTAGTAAATATGTAGAGAGTTTGAACTATTGAAAATGATGTCCAAAAATCATTTGTCTTAAGAAAAACGTAAATTCTACATCATAATTTATAAACTTTTAATGTTAAATTCACATACCACAATATATCCATTGACTATATCCTTTATTGCTATGTTCATGAATTTCGAAAAGAAAACGGTATCGGTGGTGCCATAGTTAAGCCATTGGTCATAAGGCTGGTAGGTACTGGGTTGGCAGCCCTGTGCCGGCTCCCATCCAGAGCCAGTTTTAATGTAGGTGTAAGATCACTACACGCACTACTCTCAGTAACAACGAACCACTAAACTACTGTCCTAGACAGCCCAGATAGCTGAGGTGTGTGCTCAGGATTGTGTGATTGAATCTTAGTTGGATATAAGCACAAAAATAAGTTGACATCAATGAATTAATGTCCAATTTTTTTTTTTTTAATGGGGTCCGGATTTAGCTCTAGTGCTGTCATTAATTAATACAAATGTTTAATTTTAACTATTTTTGTTTACTGCATTGTCTCACAACCACTGTACTACAGACATATTTTTAGCGAACAGCTCTTTATCGTAGTATTTGTTCTAGAGATATGGCGATCTTTCTCGGTTATAAAAAAATTTCAGCAGCTAATGACTTAAGCAACTTGCTGCAAGTCATTTAATTAAGTTTATCCTGTACGGTATTTGAGCTTTTGAGTAGCTTGAGTTATTATAATACCGATAAATACATCTTAATAGTCTTATATACAGCTGAAATAGTTTCAGAAAAATACCTTTGTGGAAATATTATTCCAAGGAGATCTGCAGGTCATGGGTGAATATAACTCCCTTGTTCGTTGTTAGGTCATATCAAACATTCTACCGATTTACTGAGTATCTTGTTATTCTCATACACATTATCGTTACATTAAATACAATATATACAGTGAATATTAAATACGATATATAAACTGTAATATTTATGTGTAAAACACTATTTTGGCGATGACACGGATATCTTTTCATATTCGGATGGGTTTTGTTTTCAAAACTAAAAAAAATACTAACATTAGTCAACTAATTTAGTGATTACATGTATTATATTAAAATGATATTATATTAATGCATGAAATTAAACAATACGGCACAGAGAAATGATCAGTATTTACTATGTTTAGTCTACAAAACAGCATATTGAGCATTCTAGATCCTGTAACAGTATAAAAGTGATACCTCCATGATTCCGAGAATTCACGTCCTGGACCAGACTGTTTCATCTCTCTTCACAAAGTCATCTGTGTCTGTGTTGGAAAGTTTGCCACAGAGTCCTCTGCTCTTGTCAGCATCGTGGACAGAAGGAACAACGTAGACATTCATAAAATAGCCTCCATGTTTCAGTAAATTGACTTTTACAATTGCGCCAGACGGAATCAGTATCTATGAAAAAACCAAAACAAACCAAAACCCGAATAATAAATAAAATCAATGAGATATAATACCTCCGTGTGCTATTAATATGTCAAATTCACAACCTTTATTAGCCTCCATGTTTAAGTAAATTGACTTTCACAATTGTGCAGACGGAATCAGTATGTATGAAAAACACCCCACATACCCCAAAACCCGAATAATAAATAGAATTAATGCGATATAATATCTCAGTATGCTATTAATACGTCAAATTCACAACCTTTAATGACAATCGTATACTATCAAAAGACATTGCCAAAGTCGTATGCTACTGGGTAACAATTTAACAACCTTGTCTCTATGTGTATATACCGAACAACAAAAGATACTCGACTGCTAATTTAGTTTTCTTTAATTAATTTAGAATTATTGATTGAATCCTATTTTTGTGTTTATTAAAATTATTAAGGTTTTGTAAAGCTGTAAACATTTTACGGTTATTTTGGCAGTCTATTTACGGAATTAATGTTATTATTCTATCTATCTATCTATCTATCTATCTATCTATCTATATATATATATATATATATATATACGTGAAGTTGTGTTCACTATATTTCACAATCATACTAATTTCCTACATTGAAGGAAAATTATCAAACACAATTAAACATACTTAGATATTTGAGACCTTTTGGCACCATTTTTAATGTCCTTGTTGTCTACTGTTGTTTGTCGTAGCTAGTGGGGGGCAAAAAAACAACAAAAAAACCCCGGAAAGCATTATAGAAACTTAAAGAAAATTCTCTTCTTAACTGTTTAAGGAGTTTTAAACTATTAACTACTCGGTTGCCCCCCCCAAACAAAAAATCCTAGCTACAGCCCTGATATATATATATATATATATATATATATATATATATAATATAATATAATATCGTGTTTCTTTTGTTTTTCAATATATATGCATGGACTGTGTTTACATGCGCTTGCGAAAGCATGTATTGCGTGTGTGAGCGTGCGCGTGCACGCGCATGCGTGTGTTATGTCTAGGTAATTTAATATATAGTTTGTCAAAGAGTAATAGTTTTATAATACCTCATATAGCAGTTTGTTTCTCCTGACATCCAAAACGTCATCATAATCATCGCTTATAAGGAATCCAGGTGGCTGTAGCCCATGGCATAGTGAAATAGCGAACACAGCTCGTCCGGCTCTGACGGCGAGGCCACATACACAGTATGCACGGTTATTGTTACAAGGAGCGGTTTCCACTTGCACCTAAAAATAACATTGTATATTGTTATATTAATGCATTATAATTTATTTAAAATTTAGATTTAAAACATCTAATTTAAAAGTTTACAGAACAATTTTCGTTATAAAAACTTACAACTATAAATGTAAATGTGGTTGTTTACATTTTAATAATTTATTTCCTGTGGGAACAGGGAACAAACCAAAACATTCAAGACTGAATTTTGACACAAAACAGCACTTTCGTCATATCTGTAGCATAACATTTTTTTTATAGTTCCATGGCAAATTGTAACAGAATATACAATATAAAAACATGAAAAAAAGAAGATATATATTTTTTTTTTACCTCTAACTGAAGCTCCAAGTTGGAATACAGTGTAAAAATACCTTCATACTGGTGGTCATAATATCTGAAAATTGTACAATTTAAAACATATAATATAATATTCCCTATTTTTCACAGCCAAAACGCAGTGTAATACTGTACCATTTTGTTTCACAACTTTACCACTATTAATTCTAAATACTGTACAATACTATTGTAAAGAAATATTTCTATAAGCAATATTCTTCCATGTTATAATGAATGAATGAATGAATGAATGAATGTTTAACGACACCCCAGCACGAAAAATACATCGGCTATTGGGTGTCACACCACGGTAATGGGAAAAACAAAATTGATAATCAACATCAACAAACATTCAACAGTTAAATAAAAACACAGTATAAAGGACTGTGTAAAAATACAAATATCACAGATATATATAATTAAAATTTAGAATAAAATTCAGTATCACGTAAAACCTGCAATAAAAGTTCTGGATGGAATCGAAATGATTCCATCACATTTCTTTGTCCAAATAAATCTTTTCGAGTTGCTGACAACTGCTTACACTCCACCAAAATGTGTCGCACAGTCAGAAGACACCGACAGTGCTCACACTGAGGTGGAGGATCCTTCTTCAAAATAAATGAATGGGTCAAATGTGTATGACCGATGCGAGCACGACACAAGACTATTTCATCCTTCCTACACTGTCTATAGGAGGACTGCCACTCTCCCAAGACTGGCTTGATAGCATGAAGCTTGTTCGCAATCACACCGTCCCAGTGATGTTGCCAAGTCGAAAAGATAAATGTGTTGATATTATTTTTAAAATCAGTATAAGGTACGCCAACCCCGGCATGAGGCAAATCCAAAGCAGACTTGGCAGCTGAATCTGCCTTTTGATTACCCCAACATGGCTGGGCACCCAAAAACATACAACATATTTATTGGCAATAGATAAAAAGACACACTTTCGTATCACCATCCCAATTAAGGGATGGTCCAGCTTCGTATTACGCAAAGCTTGGAGACACGAAAGTGAGTCAGTAAAAATAATAAACTTCCAAGGCTTTAATGACTGCCCACACTTCAGCACTAAAAATTGATGCTGAGTCAGGCAATCTCCTGGAAAGTATTGTGTCTGATGGAAAAACTGTAGCACAAGCCATAGAATTCCCATCCCGTGATCCATCTGTATACACATGAATGTAATCACGGTACTTGTCTTGAATTTCCATGAACAATTGTTTATATACCACAGGATCTGTACGATCTTTCTTCAGATGCGCAAGATCAAACACAATTTTAGGTGGTGTAATACACCAAGGTGGTAAAACAAAATATGAAGGAGTTTTCAAAGTGTCATTTAAATCAATGTTGGAAAGCGACAAAAAACGCTTAATGCGAAGACCAAATATATGAATAGCATTTGGCCTGGCATCAGACAACTTCATATATTTGTTATCAAACACCGCATCATGTGTAGGATGTTGTGGTAAAGAGTTAATCTTGGTAGCATACTGCAGAGAAAGCTTTGCACGTCTAGCACCCAAACAAGGTTCGTGTGCATCAACCTACAAGCTCTCTACAGGGGATGTTCTAAATGCACCAAGACAAAGCCTAAGTCCCTGGTTGTGTATAGGATCTAGCATCTGCAAGTAAGACTTGCGTGCCGACCCATACACAATGCATCCATAATCAAGTTTTGACCTCACAAGAGATCGATACAGACGGAGCATAACCTTGCGGTCTGCTCCCAATTCTGTATTACCAATAACTTTTAAAATATTGTGAGCTTTTAAGACCTTCTTTTTAACATATTTAAGATGGGGCACAAAAGATAGCTTCCTGTCAAATATAACCCCCAGAAATGTAGTCTCCTCCACAACTGGAATTGGACTTTTGTCCAAAAACAACTGTGGATCTAAGTGGAGAACTCTTTTCTGGCAGATATGCATACAAACTGTTTTTGCCTTTGAGAATCGAAAGCCATTGTCAGTTGCCCATTGATGAAGTTTATTCAAACAAAGCTGCAACTTACGTTCAATGATACTCATATTGGACGACCTATAGCAAATCTGAATATCATCGACATATAATGAGCAATCCACACCAGGTGTTAAACACTGAGAGATGCTGTTAATTTTCACAGAAAATAAAGTTACAGACAGGATGCTACCTTGAGGCACACCCATCTCTTG
>NC_054709.1:15628686-15706186 GCF_016097555.1 Gigantopelta aegis | reverse complement strand
AGTAGAAGTAGTATATTACTCTTATTAGTAGTAATGGTAATAGTAGTAACTCAGCCGCACAGGCCTTCTAGAATACGGTGGCCCGATGCCCGAGGCCAGTGTTTTTTGGATTCGGGCCAGTAAAAGTTACTTTGTGCAATCCCGATGGCAAGTGGTAAATAAAAAAAATAAAAAATCTACAACGCTACGTCCTACGATCATTATCGGATCATACAAAAACAAAAGAAACATCTACATGTACAAGTCACTTCTTTCGATTTGCTATCACATGCAATATTTCACTAACAAATAGTTGGTCACCAGTAATCTCTGACCCATCCATGACATCAATAAACCTACTGATATAACTTTATTAAAGTTATAAAGTGTAAACATTGGAAAAACAAAAGTTCATTGTTTTGCCGCCATTTTGTTTTTTACACTGAAGGGGGGGTGGGTGGGGGTAAGTTCCCATTCACAAGTAAATGAATAATGCTGTTAATTGTTGTAATATCTCGGTAACTTGGATTACTTTTTATAACTTAGGTGGTTTTAGTGGAAACAGTTATTTAAATTTTTTTAATAGGTATGGTAACTTTATTCTAAACTGATGAAAATTATTTGCATATTTTTCTAAACAAACCATAAAGCATGCCCAATGAGCCTATCTGTTGTGTAAATTGAAAAATTGATTAAACATGATCTCAGTATGAAAAATGGACATTAAAAAGTTAATTATTTTAATTTACTGTTGTTTTGTTTTATCAACAGTTAAAATTGGGCAAGTGAATTTTTCACCATGGCAAGTGAATTTTAAAAATATTCTAGAACCCCAGTTACTGTATCTGGCACAAACTTGAAACAGTTTTGATTGTGATATGAGTTATTCAGTTACCAAGGTGTTTAAAAACATTTTGAAAAATTGACTGCTTCTTTAATAAACTTATTTTCTTACTGCTCAGTAGTTCTTTAAATTTGTAGGTGCTTGGTTTTGTATAATAATAATGATGTAGAAACTCTTCTCGGGAATTATAAAATAATTTACATACAAATAAGTAATGGAATTCACTTTCATCACATCAAATACAGTCTGTTTTCAAATACCGTAACACGTTATTCTACCTTTCAGATTCGACAGGTAAATAGTGATTTGATGTTCTGAATTTTATAATTAATCTTCACAACCTTTCAGGAATGATATTTAGATATTTTTAAAAAATAAGTTGTTCTTTGAAAAGGTGATAGGTTTTGCGTCTTGGTGACATTGATATGCTATTGTTCCATATTTGTAAATATAGATCATATTGACTAATTTTAGTTTGTTGTGAGAGCCAAGTTAACGATAAGAATGTATGAGATATCCAAACATCGCTCATTCCTAAATGATACAAACTATTTTTTAAAACTATTAAGCCAATTATAATTAACCCTGTTTGAAACATGATCTGTCAACTTATACTAGTATCTGTATAGAAGAAATGCTAATTCTGTTTGTTTCCCTGAATTTATGCGTGCCCAGTAAGAAACCATTCTTCTGTGAATATGTAATCCCACGGGTACCTTCCCCAATTCTCCGTATAACAAATAGTGGGTTGGATTTTTTTTATTGGCAATATGTAGAAAATAGGTTATGCACACTTTGTGACTCTAACGATATTGGTGATGAATGTCATTATCTACTCACTTGTGCCTTCTTTACTAAGTCTCGAAAAACACTCCTAAAACAATATTATTATATGAACCCCAGTACCCTAAAATTTAAAGAGTTAATGACTAGTAATAAAATAGGTGTCCTAAGAAAAGTCAGCAAATTAATTACAGAAATTAATGATAAATTTAAAAGACCATAGCTATTTGTATCAACATATACCACATCACTCGAGTTAAATATGCTTTATTATTATATCACAGATATCCCTATTTTAATAAATCGAAATATACTAGTACATGTATAACAAATTATATAATGAACTTCAGTTATTCTACTATACCTAATATTATTGACTTATTGTGTATATGTATTTTTGTTATGTCCACTCGTTGTATTTCTGTATACATGTATTTATATAATTTTACTATTCATATACTATATTATTTACTATTTAATGTTCTCCTGTAAACCCTGTCCTGTCTTGTCACATATTATATTATGTAATTATTCATGTTTCCCCATATGCGGTTGCCTAACGGTCTGGGTGTAATAAAGTTCTGTTCTGTTCTTTTCTGTTCTGTCGGAAGAAGAGTTTATTTTAACAGAATTACATATATAGTTGTTTTTTCCATACCCCCCGACTTCGCAACCGTGTAACACGATTGGGAGAACCATTGATTCAAACATTTTAATTTTTACACTCAGTCGATAGATTATTGTCTTTAGATTTCGCCAATACAAAATACATAGCTTTAGTTGCTTTAATTGAGCCTTGGTAGTTTTATAATTGTTTAAGTTTCTAAAAGTGACCCCAAGATATTTAAAATTCCGTAACGTTTTCAAGAACATAATTTCCAATTTTTAAAATATATTAATTTGATAATCTTCGACATTTCCGTTAAAAATTAAAATTTTATTTTTGAGATATTCGTCTTTAGTTTCCATGTATTACAGTACTGATCAAATATATTTAGTCTGTGTTGTAAATCGGCGGCGTTGGTAGCTAATATAGCAATATTATCTGCATACACGTTCACTTTCATTGATTGATTGATTGATTTATTGAGAATTGCAGTCGCTGATATTGTACAATTTAATGTTTGTAATTAGGAGAGGGCCTCTTAAGTTGAATAACTTGTGCCCAATCCATTTGTGTGTGTATGTATGTGTGTGTGTGTGTGTGTGTGTGTGTGTGTGTGTGTGTATATATATATATATATATATATATATATTATATTATATGTAATCAAATATGTTTTCAATCAATCAGTCAATCTGCATAATGTAAGCAAAATAGGTGAACGCCGATGTCGAGCGGGTTTTGTTGTTTTTCAATGGTGGGGGTAACTCCTTTACATCCAAGATTAATTTAATATTTTCCAGGTCATTTAGATATAAGGAAAAGAGGACTGGGAATACATTTTCACCTTGAAGTACACCGTTGTTGCATGGGAATAATGAAGAATTCTAATTGTTTACACATATTAATGAGTTTATGCCTTGATACATTTGGTAGATAATTAAAACAAAATATTACCGTTTGTGTTATATTCTAATACCTTTTGCCATATGTGTGTATGAGATACCATATCAAAAGCTTTCTGGAAATTGACAAACGTACAGAATATTAACTTTTAAAATACAATCTTATCAAAGTGATTGAATATCCTTTTCAAAAAGGTGTCATTTTCTTCAATACATTTTCAAAGCGGTTATTCAGTATAGTTGTAAATAATATAGAACAACAAAGTAAAGTTATGGGTCAGTAATTTTCAGGTAATGAACGGTCTCCTTTATTTTTAAATATTAGGATAATTGTACCCTTAAGCCATTCGCCTGGGAAAACAGAATTGTATTAAACAATTGAACAAAGACTGCCGGACGGATTGGTGACATTTTGACGCTACATAAAACTTCCTTTTAGTAGAAATAGCCAATCTGATTAAAATTAGCTCTACTGGTCTGCCAGTAGATCTAACAGCATTGCCGGGACTCCCATGTCCAGGTGACATTTCATCTATAAATAACAATTTAAATATCGCCCAATTACACTTCGCCTTTTATAGCGTTATTCGGGAGCATACAAATTCTAAAATTATCGGGCGAGACTATTTATGCAATAGACGAACTTGTTGGCCTATTTCAACATTTAAAAAAAAGGAGGCAAAGTGCAATAATAAACTCTGTATTGTATACTAGTATAAACAGATTTTATGGCTATACAATCACGTTTTTTTTGTTTCGTCTATATTAAAATTAGTTTCCGGCATACTTCGTAATTCAACCAAATTTATTTCGTATACCTTCGGCATAATCCCGAATGTTTTCAAATTCTTTTCAAATTCTTTTTCAAATCACTGGCATAATTTTGCAAGTAAGGTTTTGATTGGTCGAATGAAAGGTCAACTGGACATGAGCTCCAACGGGGTGCTGTTAGATCCACAGGTAATAGTAATTAACTAGTGGAGCTAATTTTAATTAGATTGTAGAAATAGCCTACAGTGGTGCAAGGGGACAGAGTACCTTTAATGATAAAAAAAATCAAGATATTCATATATACGTTTTTAATTACTTACCAAAACAGTAGGCTGAATCCGGGCCTGTTCGTTTGAGATTATAAACCTTGTAGGATCCACAGTCTTTAGCTTTTATTACAAACAATTCAGCACAATCTTTCTTTGCCGTCTGCGTACACATTGTTATATCTATGGTGCCATCACCAGCAACCACCTCTGAAATGAAAATTACAAATTTGTAAGCTGTCAAGCTTTTAGATGTGCCATTTAACGGTCTCGGTTGCGTTACTGGGGTAGTGGTCAAGACTCCCGGCTTTTGGGTCAAGACGTTAGACAAATAATGAATTCTATGGTTATCAATAGCAGTGATTACACAGAGGCCCATTTTATAAGTCCGTTTTTCGCGCTCCGCGATCCCATTGCGCAAAAAAAAAAAACCCGGCGCACATAAAAATCGACTCCAAGGCTGGTTCACTTTGTGCTAGGGTGTCGTTAAACATTCATTCATTCATTCCAAGGCTGGTTAGTACCGAGGTCGCAACCCAAAGCAGGCCCCGCCTTACGTCGATTTTCTTTCTGACTTACCACCAACAATCAGTCGTTAACCTACTATCCTGGACAGACAGCCGTGGTATCTGAGGTGTGTACCAGGACAGCGTGCTTAAACCTTGATTGCGTATAATCTGAACGACAAAACCGTAATACATGATCAGGGCCGTGTCTCTGCACAATGCAAAGTCGAATGAATTTGAACAAAATAGTGGATTATTCCATGAATTTCTATCTAGTGCCTCGTCTATAGGAGGACAGCCACTCCTGAGAAGATAATTTACTGGAGACTGCATCCCTCTTACATCGCCACAAAGAGGTCTGCCACTCCAAGACTAGTTTATTAAATCAGAACTAGCACAGGACAGAGCTAAGAAACTCACGTTTAAAACCAATGAACTCTGGAACCTGCCATATATTAATTATGGGTATTAGTTTACTATTTAACATGAGTTCGCTTCCAGTGTAAGATATTTCCGACTAACAGAACCTTAACTTGTTTAAAATACCAATGTCTAGAATTGTTTAGAATACCACTGTCTAGACTTGTTTAGAATACCAATGTCTTTATAAACTAGGTGGGTGGTTGTTTTTTTAAGTATTGTTTTGCCATCCTAATATATATTTCTAATAGCTCAAACAGGATTTTACCTCCCAATAATTTCGTACGTACGAAAAAATATATATTACGAAATAAACTGAAAAATTACTGCTGAAGACATTAGCACACGACAACAACCACACTGGATATACAGACACTGGTATTCTAAGCAGGGCCGTACCCTCCGGATTGGGGGGGGGGGGGGCAGTTCCCCCTGAGAATCTCACTTTTTGTTTTACTCCAGAAAATAGCATACACATCTCAGGGCTTAATTAGTAGTGTTTCATTTGTTTATAAAAAGTAGTGGCCCCCCCCCCCCCCCCCCAGGATTTTAATCAGGGTACAGCCCTTCTAAGCTAGAGAATGTATTCAATATGTAATTTTAATTGCCAAAAAGGCTCTAACTTGTTCCCTCTACTAGAAACTGTTTCTTCCCTGCACTAGAGAGTATGCCCTCCACCCGCCACTCCAGATACCGTAGTTAATTAAAGAAGGACGTGGAAGGGATATTGGGAAGGAGAAAAATTAACAGGAAAGATGAAAGAAAAAATCCAAAACAAAACATGGGAGTCAGTGTGTACTAGGGATATAGTGGTTAGAGTGGTTCATTGTATATTGGGATCATTCAGGTAGTACTAAACCAAATAACTTCCGGCTGGGTCAAAGTTCGAGGTGCACCCAACTTTTGATAGAGAAGTCCTGTGATTGCTAATAAATGTGATTTTGTAGGTTGTAAAAAACAAAAGAGTTTCATCTGGGTAAAAAAATATGCAATTTTATTTCATCTAGTACCACTGAGTCAAGTAGCATTGTGCTTGAAACATGTATGGGGTACCTGTAAAAAACAGTACTCGAATTTTGTGCGGAACTAGGGTAGTCATAGACGCTACCCGTTATCTCAGAAATGAACTGCTTGACCCCCATTTTTTTCTGATTCACTTTAAGGGTGAGGTGTGGAGTATTTATATCCGTGGCGTTTATATCGATTGATACGCTGCGTGTAGGAGTTTTAGCTACATATGTTACTATAGTCGTCTATGGGATTTGATTTGGTAGTATACACCCTTCAAGGAACGAATTATCTAGGCAATATTACAGTTGGGTCCATGATATGGGACACAAGCTAACTGCACCAAAAGTTGCCGAATATTTCCTTGTACAAGAATTATGCGTTAGCAGTTTAAGTAATATTAATGCTTTTAAATAACTCACTTTGCTTTGCCCATATTGGAAAATAGGCTCCACATTTGTAATTTCCGGGCGGAGATGTCGTGAAATTCATCAAACTACCATACCAGGCTTCTGTGATGTACTTGTCACTGACCGACTCTTCGGACGGTCCGAGATGGTAATGGGTGTCTCTTCTATCTTCATTACTGAAAGTCAGGTATGTCTGGCAAGGGTCGACTGCGAAAGAAACTAATAAAAAACAAAATGGTTAGTTACGATCACACAGAAAGGAATAACCTAAGTCTAGGTATTAATTTCTTCGTAGTAAAACTTATCTACAGCGAATATCGCAATGTATATAACTATAGGGCCCGAAATAAGAAGTAAAAAAAAGAGGAAATAATTGTCATGAAGTGTAGCAACCACATAGTGTCATTATCAAATATTAATCAATGTTAATATTATTTCGTTATTCCAGGGCCCGAAATAGAAACCTGTGAATAACAGACAGATTTTAGACCTAGCAGGTGAAATAGAAATTCACCAGCTAAAATCATTTTTAAAAATCGCAGGTCATTATTTCAAGAGAGCGATGTATGCACGATTAGCTCGTGATTCTGTTGTCTATTAGGGGCGGGATGTAGCCCAGTGGTAAAGCGCTCGCTTGATGCGCGGTCGTTTTGGGATCGATCCCCGTCAGTGGGCCCATTGGGCTATTTCTCGCTCCAGCCAGTGCACCACGACTGGTACATCAAAGACCGTGGTATGTGCTATTCTGTCCATGGCGTGGTGCATATGAAAAGATCCCTTGCTGCTAATCGAAAAGAGTACCCCATGAAGTGGCGACAGCGGGTTTCCTCTCTCAATATCTGTGTGGTCCGACGCCATATAACCGTAAATAAAATGTGTTCAGTGTGTCGTTAAATAAACCATTTCCTTCCTTAACCAAAAGTGCACACTTGTTTTGTCTGCCGCCCCACTAAAAGAGAGTGGGATACATTTGTAGATCCTTCCAGGCCACCAGGGGGCGCTGCTGACTTGGGTCCATACCTGAAAATGTTTGTAACGAGTCAAGATATATATGTGCCAAGTGTCATGCTTTTAACCAGAAGTGCCTAATTCAGTCAAATATTAGGTGTTGGCTGCCCCACTGACATTTATAGATCCTTCCAGGCCACCAGGGGGCGCTGCTGACTTGGGATCATACCTGAAAATGCTTGTAATGGATCAAGGTATATATGTGCCATGTGTCATGTTTTTAACCAAAAGTGCACAATTGTTTTGTTAGAGAGTGCCAAATAATATGTAAACAAAGTGAATGTCGGGGTGTGTGTGTGTGTAGGGGGGGGGGGGGGGTGTGATTATGTAACTTAGCCTGCTTTCTTTTCGGTTCATCGAGATATGAACACCAATTCCGATAAAAATATAAAAGTGACTACAAGAGAGTCAAGGTGGCAAAACTGTGTGGCGATTTCAGTAGAATGCTTTTTCAACGCTAAGCAGCATTATAATGCATGTCATATAGGCCTTCGGTTGGTGATATAGGCCTAGGCCTACTGGCATTTTTACCCACCGATTCTTGTAATTTGGAATATAATGTTAATAGAATTTGCTGAAAATTAGACTATAAACAAATGAGCAGTAAGAAAAAGTCACCCTATTGTTACTACTGTTCTAGGACATGTTTTCTTAGTTCACGCCACCAATTACTCTACACTGAACACTGTAATAAATGATTACTTTTGCGAATATTGTGTTACTAGCAATGATATAGACAATAACAGTCTGACATAAAACATTTATTATTATTTTTTTTTTTTTTTTGTACTCACTTTGTCTGTGTAAGACGCTAGTAACATATTGTCCATCAAAATGGCGTTTTAAAAATCTAATTCATAACAAGTTTTGTTATCATTATTATCACAGCATAAAACGGATATTGTTTGATATATTAACTGTGACAAATTGTAATTTTTAAAATAGTAAAAACATACCGACATGTAAGCGACAGTTTGTGCTCACAGATGTGGAACTAACTTACAGGAACCGCATTCGAATGGTATATTTGTTAAGGTTCTATAAAGAGATTATTTCACACAACGTTAACGAGGTTCCGGAAATAACCAATCTTCACACATTCATGGATATTGATACCCATCCCGTCTGGGCCCGTGCTTACAAAACATTTACAGTCCAGACTCAATCTCTAATAACGTCACACACATACAATTTGTATGGCGTTGTCATGACATTAGTGTCTCAGACTCTAATAAAGTCTAGACTTAAACTTTCATAAGCACCAGACCTGGTGTCTCGACTGTCTACTAATTAAAGTGACACACCCTAGTTTTCAAACAACGGGGTTTTTTTTTCACTATTGGAGCCGTTTTTGGTAATTTGAATCAGACACTACTTTAATTTTCGTACATCCGAAGGTTTTCTGGTCATCCTTGTGCTTCTAACACCACAAATTGTTTGTTATTTTCATATTTTAAAAAAATCGCACGTACTTCTAAGAAGTTATGGTTTATGAAGACGAGATCTTGTCTATATTTAAGGGTTTTCCCCTGTTTCAACGTCACAGACTTTTGTTTTCGATTGTTGTAACTTTATCCAAATGTTACAGGTTTGTAGATTAATGTCCACTCGCATGGGTTCAATCTAGGGTCTTTTTGTTGAGGACGTTATTTTTTAATTTGCCTTAGAAATATCGGAAAACAGTGTTATACATTATTTTAATCACATGTTTTGTTAAAAAAGTAAACATGTTTTGATGTAACATTTTATTTTGAAAAATTCTTGTTATAAACAACACACCTCTAAATGTTTTCCCCACCGAAACGGGTGACGTACTTAAACATATTTAGAGATGGTGATTGCCACTGTACATTGAGGTCTGTGGGACAGACATGGCTCTGTAGGAACACGATTGGTGCTCATTTGATAGGATTTGTTTTTGAAGGGTGGGGTGGGGTGGGGGGGGGGGGGGGGGGGGGGGGGGGGTGAGGTGGGGTGGAGTGGAGGTGTGGACCAAGGGCAAAATAGATACTCCTGAAACGCTTACCCCAGTAATAGTTTTGCATTTATAAAATAAAAATTGTAAACACACTCTTACTGTTAAAAATGTATCACTTGAATTGTTTTAAGCAGAGTGACATGTCCCCTGGTCACCCCGTGGATCCGCCCTTGATTTGTAGTAAACAGTGGCAGCAGCAAAGTGAACAACACCTGTCTGTTAAACCACGGAATGCTTAAGCCCACCGAAACTGATATCTCTATGATATAGGGTATAAAAAAAAATGGAACTGCGATTTTCTCCACAAATTAGGCTTGCTGGTAAAAACAACAATATTCTAAAAGTCTTTTAAACGCCAGTTGACACTCCGTTTTTGTGTAGATAAATTGAATTAAAGGTGTCACACATTTTATACGAGTATTGCCTTTGTGAGTACACACTATTATTTTTAGTTTCACAAGAAAATATTAAGCGACCGTTTACATAAATTAACACCTACAATCTACACGCATGTACGCGCGCTCACACACACAGTTCGCTGGAATGTGGGTTTACGAATACGCGCGCATAATGATGAAAACTACATAGCTTACCTTCAATGCACGTAACACTAATGAAGACAAGAATTAAAGAGATCGCCATTGTCTGTGAAAAACCCGGTTCTACACATGAAACCTCTGATGGTGCTCTGCTGGATTATTAGCATAAATATTATACTTATATGATAATACCATCACAGCGTACTAGACTATTGCCGCTATGCCTCTCCAATCAGCGAATTGTGCCAGCCCTAGCGCAGTGCATTACTTCCTAGTAACCCGTTACTGATAGCAACGCTATCTTAATGTCAATACTGCAATGTGGACACAAGCATGGACCATGCGGATTACAAAATATCTTGTTTTATTCTATGGTTTTCCACTGGAAACAATTATTTTAATACCACGTTAAAACACCCTCGCCTTAAAAAAGAAAAAAAAACCCCAACCCCAACCCTCCTCCCAAAGAAAAAACACACAACAACAACAAAAAACAACAACAACAAATTAAACCAAAATAGGGAAAAAACCCAATCACAAAACAAACACAAAACAACAAAAAAAAAAAGAAAAAAAAGAGGAAGAAAGAAAAAATAACCCGACAAATAATGTCATACATTATTTTTTTCTGTCACTAAATACTGTTTATATTTAATTACACCTTTAGCTCAGTCGGTTGAGTACTCGCTTGAGGTGCTCACGTAGTGGTATCAAATCACCTCAGTGGATCCATTCAACTGATTGGGTTTTTTCTCGTTCCAACCAGTGCACCACAACTGGTCAAAGGCCGTGGTATGTGCTTTCCTGTCTGTGAGAAAGTGCATATAAAAGATCCCTTGCTACATTAGGAAAAATGTAGCGGGTTTCCTCTGATGACTAAATGTCAGAATTACCAAATGTTTGACATCGAATAGCCGATGATTAGTTAATCAATGTGCTCTAGTGGTGTCGTTATACAAAACAAACTTTAACTTGAACGTTTACAGCTTCGCTATGCTCCAAACCACGTCGATCTTTATATTGTGATACGAGCATCATATGATAGCTGCTAAATAAACTAAAATAAGATATTTTATTCAATACTTAGGTGCACATTTTTTAAAGTAATATTTTGACACCACTAAACATGATTATAAATAAATTAAATCACATTTTAATTTTCAGGCTTATTCTGTCATATAAATAATAATAAAAAATAATAACGTATTTAAATGTTTTAAGATCGTTTATTCAGGATTAGGTAATGACATTAAAATATGTGCTATTTTAGGTATTATTAGTGTTTTAAGAAGAGATATGTTCCCCGAGATTATTAAATTTCATGGAGTTTTGCATTTTAAAAATTTTTAGATACAAATTAAGTGCAATATCTTCCAAGTCTACTGAAAAGATGATACCAAGTAAATTGAATTGTGTTGCGCCCCAGTCTAATTTCCATCGTGTATAGTGGTAAACGTCTTTAGAAAACTTACTGCTTCAAATCTTTATTGCTTTTGATTTAGAATAATTTATTTTTAAACCTGAAATATGTTCATAATAGTCTAATTCCGTTAGTGAACTGTGAAGGGACTCCGTAGATCCATCTTGTACGAAACATGTCTTCAGCAGATTGCAGTATTAAATATTCTTCTCCGTCTATATTAATGCCTTTAATAGTTGGGTCTTTGCTAATGATAATTGCAAGAATTTTAGCACATATAATAAAGATGTATGGCGATAGTGGCTCGCCTTGTCTGCATTTCTGTTTTGAAACGATTGGTTAAAAGAAATCCATTTTGTATTACTCTTGACATAGAATTATTATAAAATATATTACAATTGTCCTAAAAACTATCTTAAAATCCCAACTTTCCATTACCCCCCCCCCCCCCCCCCCCTCCAACTTCCTCAGGGAAATACAACAAGACAAGTTTTGCACCCCTAACATGATTTAATTTATAAATGACCATGAAATGAATACGATGCTTTTTTGAAGTCTTTTTTGAATAATCCAGGAATACTATTCAGTTCAGTACATTGCATAATATCATATATCAGTCTTGTGATTTCTCTAATATGCCTTCCAGTTTGGTCATTATCTATTATTTTGTCCAGGATTTTCTGTAGTTTGTTAGCGATGTACCCTGAAGCCATTTAATAAATGCAGTTTAGTAGAGTTAAGTGTCTTCAGTTTTGAATAAATTATTTTATTTTATTTACTTTCGGAATGAATATAATTATCCCTTTTAAAAAAACACACCGATACATATTATTTTATTTCTTTGTTATTGAGGGGCGTTCACGAAGCTCAGTTGTGACAAGTTCTAACAGAACTGCTCAGTAATATTTATGTGTATATTTTTCTCTTCAATTTACACGCTGGACATACGAATAATGTAGCTGCGAAAATCCAAAAGGTAAGAGAAAATTGTCAATATCCAGATGATTCTTGAGTTATTCAGTCTTTTCATTCTTTGAAACGAAATGCAGTAAAATAAGTATAGGCAGTGATTTATGTGATATTATATTCAATAATATGATTTATGTGATAATATATTTAAAGCAAAATTAATTTATTTTTGCTTGTTTTTATACATTTAAAACAAAGTGATGCATTATCTGTTATACTACAATTATTAATTATTCAATAATATATATTGCACATTACACTGTGTTAAATGATTTTTAAAACAGAAAAACGTTGATTCAAATTCAAGCAGTTGAGTACTTTTGGTGTATATAATTTTGTGGGTAGAATTAACGTGGGTCGATTGTATGTTTGTATCCAGTAAAATACTTTGCGGTTAATTAAAAAACATATTTTTCTAAATAATTCTTCAATTATAATTACCCTATAATTAATATCAGTTCATGTTCCTTACAGATGAAGTAAGAAGATTTGCATGTATTTATTTATTGTACAATCAAATGCTTCGGTATGCGTATAGTAAACATGTTTTGTCTTTGATGAAACAAATGACACCTTTGAACAACAAGACAAGCGCAATGCTTAATTAATATCTTCCTATGAGTGAAGGAAATCCATTAACTGAACTACAAATTCGGAAATTGCAATACAAGACATCGACATGCAAAATTAAAAATGGTAAAGAGAGTTTATCAAATGCTAAAATATTGATAGTTTCTTACTAGACACCAGGTAGTACTAAACCAAATAACTTCCGGCTGGGTCATCTGGTACCACTGTGTCAAGTAGTCTTGTGCTTGAAACATATATGGGGTACTAAACTTTTGTGTGGAACTAGGATAGTCATAGACACTACCCGTTATCTCTGAAATTAGCTGCTTTACCCCTTTTTTGTCTGATTCACTTTAAGGGTGAGAGGTGGTAGTATTTATATCCGTGGTGTATATGTCGATTGATATGCAACAGGTAGAAGTTTTAGCCACATATGTTACTATGGTCGTCTATGGGATTTGATTTGGTAGTATACACCCTATAGCACATATTCAGTGCATAATAAAAATATGATTTTGTCATTTAATTAAATTAAACTATACTAATTAATTCACAATGACCTTGATCTTGATAATAACCACTGTACATGGCTCTGAATGGAGTTACTTCTGGCCTATAATTCATACTGTTAAGATTTGAATAATTTCTTTTTATATGGTATTTGACTACATAACTGCTCTTAAATATGGTAATATATCTAGGCAACCTGAACTCAGATTTTAATAGCAATTTAATTTAATTTAATGTGCCAATATTGAGTTAATGTTTCAATTTCCAAAAAAAGTTTCATCTGGGCAAAAATATGTAAGCAATTTTATTTCATCTAGTACCACTGTGTCAAGTAGCCTTATGCTTGAAACATGTATGGGGTACCTGTAAAAAAAAACAACCCTGAAATTTTGTGCGGAACTAGGGTAGTCATTGACGCTACCCGTTAAATGGGCAGTTAATAATGTCAGATAGCAATTGTTTGTGTACGTGCGTATTGAAGCTTTAAAAGAAATGACATTTTTAAGTGTTTAGTTTATTCAGCTGTTTTTCAGTTGTTGTTTTTTGTATCTTGTATCTTCTTTTATTCCAAAAGAGCAATTAACAACATGTATGGACAAGTCGATAGCTTCTGTATCCATTAATTCCTAAAAGTGTATCTTTATGTCAGAATTATTATTTTTTATTCAACATTTAGAAATGCGTCTATTTTGTACGACCTGTTAATTTTATCAACTTTTAAAAATAATTTTAAATGGTTTGTGTGTGTATGGAGATTTAACTATTTTCTAATGTTTTAACATAATTATCGTGTAGGAAGTATTATATAATTCTCTTAATATTCGTTCCACTCAATTCGTTTATAATTGATAAGCTTGACAAGGGCTCACATACTGGAGAGGATATATTTTAACATGCTCATATACCTCTAAGGTTTCAAGCATATGGAAATAATTTTATTTAATCCAATTTTCAGATGTGTAGAAAATTTCCTTGAAAAATATTTCTTTAAACCGGCAAAATTTTGTAGCGAATTTGTATACAAATTAGCAATTGGCTAATTTGCCTATGGGCAGGGTGAACCCTGAGTGTCAATTAATTCAGAATTGTGTAGAGGGCAGAACAATTTAAATCTTCCTTTCTCAGAATAATGTACCTTTGTCGTTCTGTTTATATAGTGAAAATAAATACTAGCATACTTGTAAAATTACACCCAACCACCCCAACTGAATGAACACTTTTAAGGAAAGATAAATAACAAAGGTCTTGAATCCTTTCAGTTCAATTTATCTCGATCTATCTTGGATTATCATAATGTCAATTGCCAACTGTTTGTATGTGTGTGCGTGTTGGGGATTTAAAAGAAAATGCAGTTATATTTTACGACATTGGAAGTGAAAACATTAATAAATCTTATCGATGTCATTTAAATATCAAAGCGTCACTTACTTTTATTACAATTTATCCACGTTAACTGATATAAACAATGGGTGAAATGACTATTTAGTTGTTAAAAGATATATATTTGTATTTAAGGCAAGTGGTGTTGTTAATATATATATATATATATAATATAATATCTCTGTGTGTGCGTGTGTGTGTGTGTGTGTCTATGTGTTTATGTGTGTGTGTTTTAGTATTGTCAATATCATATTAGGAATATAAAAATTGTATTATATGAGTCTCTGGCGTCTATGCTTTTTATTTACCTGTTAATTTCATCAACTTTGTGATAGTTTCCTAATTTTGTTGAGAGCGTTGTTAAATAAAACATTTCCGTCCTTCGTTTCCTAATTTTATCCATAAGTATCATGTAAAAAGTATTACATAATTTGTTTTAATCAGACTTAGTTGAGGATAAAGGTAGATTTTGATCCCATGCATCTATCAATTGACGGTTCATGCACAGCCATCCTGGATCAAGCATCTGGCGGGACGGCAGTTTAAAATGGACATCCAAAGGAAAAGACTGGATATATCTGGAACATTTAAGGGTAAAAGTAATTGTTCAGCCAAACGATTATATGTGCTTTGAGAAATCTAGATGGGCAGCCAAATTACATTCTATACAATCTGATTAAAATTAGCTCTAATGGTATATACCAGTAGATCTAACAACATTGCGTGACATTTCATCTATAAATAACAATTTAAATATCGACCAATTACACTTCACCTTTTTATAGCGTTATTTCGGGAGCATACAAATTCTAAAAATATCGGGCGAAACTATTTATGCAATATGCGAACTTGTTGGTCAATTTTAACATTGCAAAAATGGGGAAAAGTGCAGTAATACACTCTCGATTGTATACTGGTATAAACAGATTTCATGGCTATATAATCACGGGGTTTTTTTTCGTCTTGAAACGAATTTTATATAAAATTTTATATTGAAATTAGATTCCGGCATACTTCGTAATTCACCCGAATCATTTTGTATACCCTCGGCATAATCCCGAATGTTTTCAAATTCTTTTCAAAACACTGCATTGATTTTGCAAGTAAGGTTTTGATTGGTCGAATGAAAGGTGAACTGGACATAAGCTCCAACGGGCTGCTGTTAGATCCACATGTAATAGTGGAGCTAATTTTAATTAGATTGCACTCTTTTGTGCTATTTACAAAAGAATAATTTACAGTGTTAAGCGAATACTGGTTTCTATTCAATCTGTTTATTATTGATGAACTTGTCTCTTAAATCAAAATACTAGAGGCCAGCACAGTTTAAATCTCATTGTATTAGCAGTTTTAGGTTACCACTCGATATGTCACTTCAATAAAAATTCTAGAGGCAGTGACTGTGACAGTTTCCTAATTTTGTTGTGTGCGTTAAATAAACATTTCCTTCCTTCGTTACCCAATTTTAAGAAGTATTACATGTAAAAAGTATTACATAATTTGTTTAATCAGACTTAGTTGAAGATCAGGGTAGAATTTGATTCAATGCATCTTTCAATTGACGGTTCATGCACAAGCATCATGGACCAAGCACCTGTTTAAAATGGGCATCCAAAGGAAAATACTGGATATATCTGGAACATTTAAGGGTAAAAGTGATTGTTCAACCAAACGATTATATGTGCTTTGAGAAATATAGATGGGCAGCCAAATTACATTCTGTCGTTAGGCGAATACTGGTTTCTACTCGATCTGTTTATGATTGATAAACTTGTCTCTCAAATCAAAATACTAGAGGCCAGCACACTTTAAATCTCCTTTTATTAGCAGTTTTAATTTACTACTCAATATGTTTAGTACTGATAAACCTGTCACTTCAATAAAAAGTCTAGAGGCTAGATCAGTTGAAATATTATTTTTCCAGATTGTACTTTAATCTTTGTTCCTTCTGTTTATGTACCGAACATTTTTTTTTAACTGAATAGAAAAACAACGTTCTTAAAACCTTTTAAATAAATTTATATCGCCCTATCTTAGATTACAGGTATATATTACCATGGCAGTTATCAGTTGTTTTGGTACTTCAAAATGCTGAGATTATTTACCGGGTTTTTCTTTGCAAGAGAAATCAAGTACATGCACATACATGGACAAGGCCCGCGTGACCTGGACACCATATAAAACTTTGTAATAAGGTTTATCTAGCCTATAATGACGTAATGATATTTAAACCATTGTGGTGTGGTGTAAAATGCATGGACGATTATTAATATTTAATATATATATATATATATATATATATACTCTTCAAAAGAAGAAACGCAAAACCACATTGTCGTAACATTTGGAGAATTGATTTAATTATTGAATGATGAGTCCGATAATTACCAAATGTTGCAGGATTGTTCACAATTCACTCTAGTCCATTGTGAGTAAGTGAGCTAGGACACACCACCAAGGTCAAGGTCATCTGGAGTCAATACCGGTGTGGCCTCCGCGTGTGTGTGACAACTGCCTGGCACCGCCTGCCCATTGAAGCAACCAGAGTACGGATGACGTCCCGGGGGATGGTGGCCCACTCGGCCTGCAAGGCTGCTGCCAGCTCGGGCAGGGTCTGGGGCTGTGGTTGTCGCTGTCGGAGGCGTCGGTCCAACTCGTCCCATAGATTGCTCAATTGGGTTCAAATCCGGTGATATCGATGGCCAAGGAAGGACTATTAATGTTGTTGTTCTGTAGGAAAGCCGTTGCGAGACGTGCTGTGTGAGGCCTGGCGTTGTCATGTTGGAACACTGCGTTGGCGTTGGCCATAACTGGAACGATGTGTGGCCGGAGGATCTGGTCAATGTAGCCCTGTGCATTCAGGTTGTCCTGCACGTGGACCAGGTCAGTTGTGCCAGTGTGTGAGATGGCTGCCCACACCATGACACTACCCCCGCCGAATCTGTCCACTTCCTGCACGCAGTTTGCCGCATAACGTTCACCACGACGCCTATACACGCGACATCTTCCATCATGACGTCGGAGCAGAATCGGGGACTCGTCACTGAACCACACCTGTCTCCATCGCAGTTGAGGCCATTGTCGATGAATCTGGCACCACTGCAGTCGGAGTCGACGGTGTTGTGGTGTTAAGATGACACCTCGAACTGGACGTCTGGCACGAATTCCTACCTCACGTAGGCGGTTCCGTACGGTCTGGTCGGATATCCTGCGCAAACCTGGTATTGCTGCGGCTGTGGAGGTGGCAGTAGTCAATCGTTCCGAAAGGTGGCGTACCCAAATGTAGCGGTCCTGCCCGGGGGTAGTGACCCGTGGTCGACCGGATCTAGGGAGGTCACGTGTTGATCCATGTTGCTGGTAACGGTCCCACAGTCTGGAGATGGTGCTTGGGGACACATGGAATGCCCTGGCAACGGCCGTTCTGGATTCGCCTGCGTCTAGTCGGGCGATGGCATTGTTTCTCTGCGGTTCACTGAGACGTGGCATGTCCTGGATTGTCAACTGTCGGCCAGATACCAGAGGCCAGGCAAGCGAACACCCTGCACTTTTATACTGTCGGTGTTCCATGTTGCACGTGCAGACAAACGCACGTGCAGTGGGTGACATGGTTTGCAAGTGGCTGCGTTTTTTGCGAATATTCACATTTTGGAACTTTATTGTACAGTAGCTGCGTTTTATCGAATGTAACCGTGGGAATGTGTTTGGGACATGCAATGACCTTATATTCACAAAACATGAACCGTAGGAAACATAAAATCGGAGTTATAACCCCATTGTACCCTTTTGCGTTTCTTTTTTTGAAGAGTATATATATATCTAGATATATATACACACCAATACACAAACATATATATACATATATATATATATATATATATATATATATATATATATATATATATATATATACACCACACACATATATACACACACACACACACACACACACACACACACACACACACACACACACACACATAAATATATAATATATATATGATATATATATATATATATATATATATATATCCTACTTAGAAACCACTGAAAGTGAAAAACGAGACTTATTTTGGAATTGAGAAAAGAAAAACTTAAAGGACCTTAAATAAGAAGGTGAAAAACCATCAAACTATTTTTTTGCAATTTAGAATCTAGAAATTATTATAGTAAATTGATATCAAAAGTACAATTAGAAAATGGAACAGCAATTAATGATCAATTAATAAGATTTTAAAAGAAACAAACTCCTTTTCATCAAAATATGTACTTCGCACCATCTAGACAAAAGCATAGGGATATTTTCGAAATAATGTCTGAATTTAAATTTAATACTTTCATTTTAAGGAAGCTGAGGAGCTAGAAGGTGATATAACTGATTTAGACGTATTAACTGTTCTGAGAAATATGAAAGAGGAGTCCCGGGTGAGAATGTTTCACAGCTGAATGTTAAAACAAATCTGGTGTGATATTAGACCGTTTATAGTTCGTTCTTTTAATTATAGTGATAGTATTTATATTATTAATGAAATGTCTAATATACAAAAGTTAGGTATTATAACATATAACAAAATTATTTTAAAAATGGCGACACATAACCCTTCTAAATTGTATGTATAAACTAGCTTCTGGTTGTATTGCTAGCAGAATTAAACAGGTTCTTGATAAATAATTAACAAAGACCAAACTGGGTTTATTAAGGGTAGATATATAGGAGAGAATACAATATTTATATATATATTATGATATCATGTTTTACACTGAAATTAATAATATTCCAGGTCTACTACTACTACTACTACTACTACTACTACTATTAATTGACTTTGAAAAAGCTTTTGATTAGATATCCTGGTCTTTTATAATAATAATAAAAAAAAACTGTATTAAAACATATAATAATACAAAACAGATTTCTCTTTGAATAATTTAAATTAAAAATCGGTTGTAGGCAAGGCGATTCCTCCTTATATATTCATTTTAAGTATTGAAATCCTCGGCATCATAGTCAGACATTCACCTAATATTAAAGGTATCACTATAGATGGGGAAGAATATTTAATAAATATGAAGATGATACAAATTTTATTCTTAATGGCTCTCCAGAATCTAACACAACACTGTCAATTTTAGACTATCATGCGCAAGTGTCTGGCCTAAAAATAAATTATACTAAATTAAAAGTTTGATAAAAAAATATATTCAAAGGAAATTTACCATCATACCAGGTGGAAGTTAGAATGAGGTGCACAACAGTTTACCTTACTTGGTGTCAACTTTTCAGTAAAACTAAACAACATCAATGAATTCAACTATGAATCGAAAATGGCAGAAATGGAAACATTAATGAAAGTATTAATGAAAGTATTGTCTGTTATAAAGCTAACTGTCTTAGGAAGGATAACTGTCCTAAAAGGTTTAATAATTCCCCAAATAACGCATTTATTTATAGACTTATCTAACCCAAGTGAAACATACCTTATTAAAAAAATTTATTTGGAATAGTGGCAATGAAAACCTAGCATACAATTTAATAATTCGAAATTATAAAGATGGCGGAAGCAAAATGATAAACGTAAATAATAATATAACAGCTCTAAAAATGCGTGAATTCAACGAATGTTTATGAATACTCCAAAGTGAACTAATCTCTTCAAATCTATTACAGGTATATATACAATTTTTTTTATTATACATTGTGACTAATTCATTAACATTAAACTAGAACAAATACTAAATACATTTTGCAGAGATACATTATATACCTGGGTTCAAATACAACAAGTGCAACACCTACAAAATATAGATGACATTCTATGCATTAATATGTTATACAATAGTAAAATATGTATAGAAAAAAATGTATATAATTAATACCTTAAAAACTGGTATCATTTTCATAGGTAATTTATTGAACGAACAAGGAGACTTTCTAAGATATGCACTGTTTATAACACAATACGACATAACTACTAACGTTTTACAGTATACTTCATTAATAAATGCTACTAAGAGCTTTATACATAGCCTAAACAACGTAAAGGATATATTTACGTCATTAAAAAATCAAAATTTTCAATTTAAACTAAGGATTTTGTTAAAAGACAAACGTGTTTGCAAACGTATAAAGTTTATATTAAATACTCTAACAATAACCCCAAAGCACAGTTAAAATAAGCAATTGAGCGAGTTTTATAGAATTTATATGAATGGGAAACGTTTTATCTAGTATCTTTTCGTTACGTGAAAGATACATCTTTAGAATGGCTTTAGTATAAAATTTTGCACAGAATCGTGATGACTAATACGTTTTTACATGATCCACTGCATTTAATCCAACGTCTGTAACTTTTGTAATAATTAAGTGTAACCAAGTTCATAATATGTTAAATGAAGTAAAATGAGAATATTATATGAAACAGGAATTGAAATGAACTTCATTAAAGATATTATCATGTTTGGTATGAGTAATAACAAAAACAGTAGCTTTGTAAATTGGTTAACTATTAATATCAAATATTATATTTACAGTATGAAAATACAGATTAAAAAAAAATTATAATAAGGTTAAAAATTTATTTAAAACCAAATTTGATATCGAAAAATATACTATTTTTAAAAATTGTAATTATGATTTTTATTTTTTAATTATGACCTTTTATTTGAATTAAAATATACTAAAAGAAAAAAAAGAGAGAAACATCTACCTTGTTTGGAAATTGATTTCTTAGAAAATAAACCTTGCTATATTTGTTTTCATACCAAATCCACTCCTCTCAATCTTTCACTTGTTTCGTTACCTTTTCTCTTGTTACATTATATATTCAATATTATCACCATAGAATAATAATACAGAGTGTACTATTCTCTATTTTGAAATTTAATATTTAAATTCAGTCTCTTCTATCTTTCTTTCTACCCCAGAAATGCTTAATTTTCATGTGCGAATGTTCATTATTGTTACTGTAATGTACTGTATATTTATATATTATGCACAATTTCTAACCTCCTGACACTACCAAATTTGTTTCTGGGTGTTAATAAACTATGCATCCCGACCCCTAAACGGTGGTCACAGATTACCGCTCTAATACCTTTACATCGATCATTTTAGAGTTCCTTGATCACAACAAAATCACATATTAATCAGTAATACACACACTACAGGAAGAAACGTGTCAGCACCTACGTATTTAACCGGAACATTGTTGAAAGGAGTGCAGTCTGATTTATTCCTGTAGTGTGTGCATCTATAACAAAAAATCCAACAAGAAAAAACCAACAAAACCCCCAAAACAAAACAACAAAAACAAAACAAACAAAAAACAAACAAAAAACAAAAACCAACAACCTGTGTCTATTTATCCATTTAACAACTGAACTGTAACATTTTTCAAAAATTAATATTTGTTTTTCAGTAGAAAGTCAATGTGAGGAGAAATAAGTGTGTGTGTGTGTGTGTGTGTGTGTGTGTGTGCGCGCGTGCGCGTGCACGTATGTATTTGAGTACATGCGCGTGTGTTTGTGTGGAGGGGTTTGTGTGGGGGTTATCAATTTTATTTTTAAAAACTTGGGTGAAGATCAATTTTTGAAATGTTATACAACGCACGCCCTACACATTATTGATTTAAGTTATGGTTGCTAACATTGTATTTCATGTTACCTGGTAACGTATAAACAGTCGTCCATATCGCTGTTATCGAAATACTTTTACGACCGCGCCAATCATATGTAAATACTGGGAATGATAATCAATATTCGTCGCGACCATCTTCCGCGTTCGGTTACCACAGAATGCTTTTAATCTTAAGACTTTTTAAGAGATAAGCGGCCTCGGTGGCGTCGTGGCAGGCCATCGGTCTACAGGCTGGTAGGTACTGGGTTCGGATCCCAGTCGAGGCATGGGATTTTTAATCGAGATACCGACTCCAAACCCTGAGTGAGTGCTCCGCAAGGCTCAATGGGTAGGTGTAAACCACTTGCACCGACCAGTGATCCATAACCGGTTCAACAAAGGCCATGGTTTGTGCTGTCCTGCCTGTGGGAAGCGCAAATAAAAGATCCCTTGCTGCCTGTCGTAAAAAGAGTAGCCTATGTGGCGACAGCGGGTTTCCTCTAAAAACAGTGTCAGAATGACCATATGTTTGACGTCCAATAGCCGATGATAAGATAATAAATCAATGTGCTCTAGCGGCGTCGTTAAATAAAACAAACAAACTTTTTTTTTAAGAGATATGTTTACGCTGAATGCCTTTATCTAAATAATTTCAAGCACAACCACACTAGACATTAACGTTCGTTATTGAAGACCACATTTCAAATCAAATTTTGTCTTAACAGGGTTGTTTTTTTGTTTTTTGTGGTCGTGGTCAAATTTTGTCTTATCAATTATTTGTGATCGTGCGTAAAAGAAAATGTGACTTCGAAATATTGTTCACTTATTTTTTTAAAAGATCAAAGGTTGAGAGGTAAATCTATTGTAGAGAGCTCGTCTGTCGTGGGATGGGTTGCAGGGTCGATCACCGTTGAGGCGTTTCGTCTCCTCCCCCAACTACCCCACGAATGGTATTTGAAAGACCGTGGTATGTACTAACTTATCTATGGGAAAGTGCACTTAAAAGATCCCTTTCTGATTTATCGGTAGGAGTACCCGTTTTTCTATCCACTCATTTGGGCTATTTCTCGTTCCAGCCAGTCTGCTATATCAAAGGCCGTGGTATATGCTATCCTGTTTGTGGTATGATACATATAAAAGATCCCTTGCTAGTAATGGAAATTTCGGTGAACCGATTAAAAATGCGTCGAAATTCCTTCAAGAAATTGCGCAATATTTTTCTCTTTTGACTTAATCCTACTGGATATTCAACATTCAATAGCTGCTATAGGGTGTATACTACCAAATCAAATCCCATAGACGACAATAGTAACATATGTGGCTAAAACTCCTACCTGCAGCGTATCAATCGACATAAACGCCACGGATATAAATACTACCACCCCTCACCCTTAAAGTGAATAAAAAAAAAACCGGGGGCCAAGCTGCTCATTTCTGAGATAATGGGTAGCGTCTATGACTACCCTAGTTCTGCACAAAATTCGAGTACTTTTTTTACAGGTATCCCATACATGTTTCAAGCACAATGCTACTTGACTCAGTGGTGCTAGATGAAACTATTTTTTTTACAACCAACACACTCCCATTTATCACCACCAATCACAGGATGTGTGGTGTCCACTTCTCTATCAAAAGTTGGGTGCACCTCCAACTTTGACCCAGCCGGAAGTTATTTGGTTTAGTACTACCTAGTGCTCCCTTTCACTTGCCAGCGCGGGTGTTCCCCATTTCCACCTATCCCAACCCTTGTCCTATCATGGAAAGAGGAGCCGGCCGTGGCCGGCATCTGCGCCTATGGCAGGCGTGCGCCACAATAGCTTATTCTGAATGTGCACGTAAAACCCTATGATCAGACCTGACCTAATGGAAATATATAACGAGTTTCGTCTCAAATCTATGTGTCAGAATTACTAAATGTTTGACATCCAATAGCCCCTCATTAATAAATCAATGTTATCTAGCGGTGTTGTTGACCCAAACAAACTTTAACTTTTTGTATATCGACCTGCCATATCGAGTTTAAAATATGCTGAGGTGTCGTTAAACCAATATTCATTTTCATCCAAAAGACTTATTAAAGGTATACTGTCACGGAGTTAAGGATCTTATTTCTCTAAAAATTGATAAATGAAAATTGAAAATTAATTTTTGGAAACCAAATCTAGCTATCGCATCACCTTAACTGAATCATGATGGAGTGAAGTCCATGTCAACCCTCTACGCAATTTTAGTTTTTTAATTATGGACCATTGCCATAAATCAATTATTTGTACAAAATATCATTAGTAAGTGGAGTATGGTGGTTACGTAGATGGTTGAATAAAGTACATTCAGTGACAGATCCAATATATATTTTTTCAGGTAATACTTTGTTAGGCCATTCATATATCAGTGGTCTGTGACAATATGCCTTTAAGCGCGCACGCTAGAATAAGCACACATACTACACCCGTACACGCACGTACCCATGCACACACACACACGCACATACGTGTGTCCTGATATATTTATGCACAGTTTCGATGGAACTTTTGTAAAAAAACAAATTGACCATATTTAATTATTTAATGACCTTTTGTCACCAGTTCCGTTGTTGACGGTGTTGGTGGTTCATTCATTCATTCATTCATTCGTTCATTTTTGTTTCATTCAAAATAATATCGAGATGATATTAAAACTGTTTACATTATTATCCTAATAAGTATGTGGCCGTGACAAGATTGGGTTGTTATGGTTTCCCTCCAAATATGCCAGCAACTCATATATATATATATATATATATATATATATATATATATATATACATACATACAAAACTGGATATATGTGCAGTATGTTCACAATACTTGGCACATGCATGCCCATATGTTGAACGCATAAAAGGCACAGATTGATTGTTGGATAAGTCAGTGTGAAACAATGCCACGACTCTGCATATATATATATATATAATATATATATATATATATATATATATATCTATCGTCGTTATAAACTCGGAAAACCACGTTGATATGCTTTAATCTATCTATCTATGTATGTATGTATGTATGTATGTATGTATGTATGTATGTATGTATGTATGTATGTGTATATGTATGTATGTATGTGTATGTATATGTATATGTATATGTGTGTGTCTATATATATATATATATATATATATATATATATATATATATGTGTGTGTGTGTGTGTGTGTGTGTGTGTGTGTGTGTTTGTCTATACATGTAGTTCTTGCCCACTGGACAGGTGTATTCAGCTTTTGCACGGTGCTAGAAAAATGTGTCTGTCTCTAGGGCTAGATATATCTGTCTGACCCGAGGGCTAGACGATTTCTACACGCGACGATTGACATCATAACTCATGGTTTTTAAAAGTCTGTTTGTCATTTCACGTTGTATCATTGTTTTAATATATTTAAACAAATTAATATTTTCAACTTTATATTTATTGTTAAGTTGTTACATTTTTATGTCGTTGCATAAGTTGGACTATATTTGTCAGCGTATGATTAAATGAGTTTCATTGTTTGTAGGTAAAATGTTGAACAATAAACAAACCGTAGCTTACAAAATTAATGTTTTGTTACTGTAATTAAATAGGCAAGAAAAAGAATCAATCACCGTTGTGAGGTATAGATAAGACAATTCCAACCCTAAGTAAACCTCAGCCCTCACGAAAAAAACCCAAACAACATTTTGTCCCTCGGGTTAGAATTGCCTTATCTTTACCTCACAACAGTGATAGATTCTAGCAGATCAACGATTTTGCCCTATATGTGATAACCAATCTGTTGAAATTCATGTTTTTATAAGCTGTCCGTTATATGAGGATCTTCGTTTTAATTTGTTCCACCATGCTCAGTAATGTGTTTTTTTTTGTTGCTTTTTTTAAAGTTGTTACATGATTTAAAAAATGTTTAATGTCAGAGTCTAACTTGCATTTGTAACAGCCAAAACCTGTTTGTATATTGTACAACGTCTCTCATAATGGCTTATGTACTATAATGTTTGTTTTAGTTTGTAAATGTGTGATATACATAAAGTTAGATATTAATAAAATATATGTCTGTCTGTCTATCTCTTAATTCAATTAAAGTTTGTTTTGATTAACGACACCACTAGAGCACATTGATCCACCAATCATTCGCTATTGTATGTCAAATATTTGGTAACTGTCTATCTCACTCAGCGGTGTGTGACTGTGTGTGTGTGTGTGTGTGTGTGTGTCTGTGTCTGACTGTGTGTATGTGTGTGTGTGTGTGTGTGTGTGACTGACTGACTGTCTGTGTGACTGTGTGTGTGTGTGTGTGACTGTGTGTGTGTGTCTGTGTGTGTGACTGTGTGTGTCTGTGTGTGACTGTGTGTGTGTCTGTATGTGTGTGTGATTGTGTGTGTGTGACTATGTGTGTGTGTGTGTGTGTGTGTGTGTGTGTGTTTCCAGTGGAATTTATTTTTAATTCAAAGGTGCTTTTTGTACTTGGCAGTTACCCCCCACCCCATTGGATTCGCCACTGTTTTAAAGGAATGTATTTAAAACATATTCTTAAACCGTGGTGTAACAGAACGTTTCGGCCCAGATGCATAATCGGCTCCAAACGTTTCGGCCCCAAACCATTACTTCCCAAAACGAAGAACAGCATCGGGTTATTATTAAAATAATGCAGTCAGTAGTGCAGATAAAAAGAGGAGAAGCGTTCAGAACGACCGGAAACGGTTAAAAAAAAGGCATTGCTTATAGACTTAAAAAAACACACAACATACTGTTACGAATGTACTAATGTGAATAATAAATAATTTCTCTATGGTATGAATGCTGGTAATACGTTTTCCACAAGGAGCCTATGCCAGATGAATTCATACTGTAAAGACACAGAACAAAGGCAAATCACTTTATTGCATTTTATTCGCATGTTCACTTCTTGTACCCGTCATATCTAGTATTAATTTCCTTTTTCTTTTCTTTTTAATTCTGTTCGCAAGTGCAAGTCTTAAAAACAGTAAACGCCTGGTTCGCGTTCAGGGGGATGAGCGCTCGCGAATAGTTTCAATGGTGCCGTCATATTCTATCACACTGATTTAACGCTAAATCCACTCTAACGAACAGCCGCGAATGTTCGCCCCACTGAACGAACATGCCGTCCCTGGTCTAAACATACTCGGCTTGCATAAATAAAGTACTGGGCTGCGTTCAGCCAGCCCGAGCAGAAAAGCGTCCGCTAGACTGGTTTATGCGCTTCACGATAAGCCAAATGACCACATCGGGAACCAATCATATAGTTCGGGAGCGTTAGCGAAACGTTTGCTGGCTGAAATTGGGGCTGGTATTTTAACATCTTTCTCTCCCCCCCTCCCTCTTTCCACGCAAAAAGTGTACAATCAATTTATTTACTCTAATAATACACTTTATGTATTATATGTATTTTATATTATTTATGTTCAATATTAATGTTTGTCCAAAATAATTTCGTACGTACAAATATATATCTTCCAACGGCCAAAAGGAATTGGAAATAATTCGGCCAAAGATCTTTTCAAATGTGTTTATCCATATAATGCTTTATATTTAAAACATGTTAAGATTAGATAGTGGGTTTTTTGTGGGGTTTTTCTTTTTAACAAATAACCCCCTCCCGATAAAAAAAAACCCTCCAACAAAAACAACAAACAAATCTCCCAACCCCCCTACCCACAACAAGGCCCCCTCAGGAAAAAAGCAGGATGTGTATACATTTTGTTGTTAGGAACAAACGGAAGTCTTGCTAGGGCTAAACACTCATGTTAGTCCTTTCAAACTGAATGATCCTCGATTTCACATACCCAGGCATCGTTGCACTGTATCAACAGATAATAATTGTATTTACTACACGACGCATGCGTTGGTATCAACAGTATGTTACTAGGAAGTAATTCGGTATACCAGAATGTAACTAGTTACATGTCCCAGCTCGCTGATTGGCGAGGTTCTCCTTTAATGATCTAGAACGTTATACCATATAAGTATAATAATCGTGCTACAGAACTGTCAGAGCACCGCTTGACGCTTTACATGTAGAACAGCCAAATTCTTCGCAGACAATGGCGATCTCTTTATTTATCATCTTAATAAGTGTCGGCTGTATTAAAGGTAAGACATACAGTTTTGTTAACTATATGCCTGCGCGTGCGTGCATGCGTGTTTTATTGTTTATTGTTAATAATTAATGTTCGTGCTTTCTAGTACATGGACGTAACTAAATGTAACTACATGTACTAGTACGCGAGGTTCCTGCTTATACGCAATGCTTCTATTTGAGTACACTTTTCCCCATCCAGCCTGAAATTTGCAGGTCTATAATCTTTCGTCTCTTAACTTGTAGCATCGTTTCCCAATGCAAAATACAAATACAAATAGATGATCACCACGTAACGCGTAAAATCACCGAAATGTTCCAAATCTACATTAATTTCTGTGGTATGCTTCATATCAAACGTCCACTGACACTATTGTATGGTCAGCGTATGATTAAATGAATTTCATTGTTTGTAGGTAAAATGTTTACGAATCGTTGAACAATAAACAAACCGTAGCTTACAAAATTAATGTTTTGTTACTGTAATTAAATGGGCAAGAAAAAGAATCAATCACCGTTGTGAGGTATAGATAAGACAATTCCAACCCTAAGTAAACCTCAGCCCTCACAAAAAAAACCCCAAACAACATTTTGTCCCTCGGGTTAGAATTGCCTTATCTTTACCTCACAACAGTGATAGATTCTAGCAGATCAACGACTTTGCCCTATATGTGATAACCAATCTGTTGAAATTCATGTTTTTATAAGCTGTCCGTTATATGAGGATCTTCGTTTTAATTTGTTCCACCATGCTCAGTAATGTGTTGTTTTTTTTTGCTTTTTTTTAAGGTTGTTACATGATTTAGAAAATGTTTAATGTCAGAGTCTAACTTGCATTTGTAACAGCCAAAACCTGTTTGTATATTGTACAACGTCTCTCATAATGGCTTATGTACTATAATGTTTGTTTTAGTTTGTAAATGTGTGATATACATAAAGTTAGATATTAATAAAATATATGTCTGTCTGTCTATCTCTTAAATCAATTAAAGTTTGTTTTGATTAACGACACCACTAGAGCACATTGATCCACCAATCATTCGCTATTGTATGTCAAATATTTGGTAACTGTCTATCTCACTCAGCGGTGTGTGACTGTGTGTGTGTGTGTGTGTGTGTCTGACTGTGTGTATGTGTCTGTGTCTGTGTGTGTGTGTGTGTGTGTGTGTGTGTGTGTGACTGACTGACTGTCTGTGTGACTGTGTGTCTGTGTGTGTGTCTGTGTGTGACTGTGTGTGTATGTGTCTGTGTGTGACTGTGTGTGTGTGTCTGGATGTGTGTGTGACTGTGTGTGTGTGACTGTGTGTGTATGTGTGTGTGTGCGTGTGTTTATTTATCATCTTAATAAGTGTCGGCTGTATTAAAGGTAAGACATGCAGTTTTGTTAACTATATACCAGCGCGTGCATGCATGCGTGTTTTATTGTTTATTGTTAATAATTAATGTTCGTGCTTTCTAGTACATGGACGTAACTAAATGTAACTATATGTACTAGTACGCGAGGTTCCTGCTTATACGCAATGCTTCTATTTGAGCACACTTTTCCCCATCCAGCCTGAAATTTGCAGGTCTATAATCTTTCGTCTCTTAACTTATAGACCGGCCTCGGTGGCGTCGTGGCAGGCCATCGGTCTACAGGCTGGTAGGTACTGGGTTCGGATCCCAGTCGAGGCATGGGATTTTTAATCCAGATACCGACTCCAAACCCTGAGTGAGTGCTCCGCAAGGCTTAATGGGTAGGTGTAAACCACTTGCACCGACCAGTGATCCATAACTGGTTCAACAAAGGCCATGGTTTGTGCTATCCTGCCTGTGGGAAGCGCAAATAAAAGATCCCTTGCTGCCTGTCGTAAAAAGAGTAGCCTATGTGGCGACAGCGGGTTTCCTCTAAAAACAGTGTCAGAATGACCATATGTTTGACGTCCAATAGCCGATGATAAGATAAAAAATCAATGTGCTCTAGCGGCGTCGTTAAATAAAACAAACTTTACTTAACTTATAGCATCGTTTCCCAATGCAAAATACAAATACAAATAGACGATCACCGATAACGATATTGATAACGCGTAAAATCACCGAAATTTTCCAAATCTACCTTAATTTCTGTGGTATGCTTCATATCAAACGTCCACTGACACTATTGTATGGTCTGTTCTACTCGTCTTGTAGTGTGATGCCTGTCAAATGTTTGATACGCCGTTCAAGGACCGCGGGCCCCTGTCAGTGCGAAAAGCCTATGTGTATTTATTGGACCCGAAAGAAAGTATCATCTTTGTATGACTGGTTTCATATTTTAAACGCGCTTGATAGGTTATATTGGAAGCAAATAAATGCATAAATGCATAAATAAATAACAATTAGTTTTTTAGTGTTGATCAGTGGTATTCTCTCAAAACCATGAAATGTTTACACACACACACACACACACACACACACACACACACACACACACACACACACACACAGAGAGAGAGACACACACACATTATATATATATATATATATATATATATATACTGAACAGCATTGAAAACGCACCACCAGTTGATGATAACAAATGCGAATGGGGCGTATATTAGCATTAAAAGTATCAATGAATAAGTACTGTACTACCTTATAGACCATGTATGGCGACGAATAACTTACAAAAACGATTGCCTGAACACTCTATGAAACATAACACCAAAACACAATATATTGCATGCATAGCATGAAAAACGTAAATTGAATGTGCAAATCATGCAGATTGGGGCTATAAAAGATGGTCTCTGAAAAACCACTTTCATTTATGAAGTAGTCTTTGAGGGAACGTTAAACAAATGATGGCAAGGTTGACATCTGAGGAACGTGAATGTGCCTTAGTGCCTTAGGCATGCTTCAAGTCGGCATATCGAGTAGAGTCATCACACAGCGGTTTGGATGCCACCATTCAACAATCACTAGACTCCATAGGAGATACCAGCAGACAGAAACCACCAGGGACCGTCCACGTCCAGGCCAACGACGTGTTACGACACCACGACAAGATCGCCATATTGTTCACCTCCATATTCGTGATCGAACCCTGCCAGCTGCCAGGACTGCACCAACTATTCAAGGTCGACGAGGGGTTATCAATGCAGACACTGTGCGTCACCGTCTTCGCTCTGCTGGGCTGCGTGCTTAACGACCATATGTTAGACCTATCCTGACTGATCAACATCGAAATGAGCGACCGGCCTCGGTGGCATCGTGGTTAGGCCATCGGTCAACAGGCTGGTAGATACTGGGTTCGGATCCCAGTCGAGGCATGGGATTTTTAATCCAGATACCGACTCCAAACCAGGGCACAATATTTCACACGAACCGCCGTTCTGTTCGCGTGTCGGTTACGCAAAACTAAATTTACGCGAACCGCAAATTGGTTACGTCATGACCTGTAAACGTTCAGAAATTAAAATTAGCAAACTTCACGATTACAGGAAGTTTATTCACGCAGACATACTACTAGTATTCCGATAAATGTTTTAGGCTGAATTTTAGATACTTGATGCGCAGCAAACCAGTAGACAACGTTATATTGCAACAGTTGTAACTTGCAACCAGTCTAAACTTTTTAAAAAATTTAAAGAAATGTGCTCGGACCTCTAGGGACGGCTAAATTATCTGCTGCTATTTTATCTCTAAAGGAATATATGTAGACATAATATTGGATTGCCTATAATTTTACATGTTAAAAACAGTTTTAACGTAAACAGGAATCCAAAAGTGTCACAAAAATTGAAAAATACTAACATCGCATAACGAGCTTTAAAAAACAAACATTTGGAACGTCACTGTAGTATAGAAGTACCATCGATAATGTGAAAGTAGCGTAACCAGCGCAAAACGAAAAAAGGAATCCCTTCAAATAATTATGTATCTATTTCAAAGACGTAGTGCCCATTACGCACAGTACGCATGTGCGTAATGCAAAAACATAATCCGGGAATAGGTCGAGGCTTATGTAATTGTTCTATAAAATATCCTCTTAAAATTGACTCGAAAAAAGATAGAAAAAATGCCTTTGAAAAGGTTCAGAATGCATCTACAGCGGTTCTGAGTTTTAAAAATTTTCACAGGGGGAGACCTCCCGAATCCCCCGGCTCAGGCACACCTTTGGCGTGCGAAATGCCAAAAACATGTCTGCTTATGCCCCTGTATTTTGTTTCAGTACTGGGGCTGATATTCAGTTCTTTTATAATATTGTTAACTTTAGCAAGCATTAAAGACATTTTTTTGGTAAAATGTTTTCTTTTGTATTTGTTTTAACTTTATGTTTGAGCTAAAAACTATGTATTTAAAATATAATTTCAACATAATTTTGAGGTAACCAATCAGGTAACCCACGGGTTACGCAAATATAATTCACGTAACCGAACAATTGGTTACCTAGGTAAAAACCACGTGAACCGACTTCCGGTTACCTCAGATTTCGAAATATTGTCCCCTGCAAACCCTGAGTGAGTGCTCCGCAAGGCTCAATGGGTAGGTGTAAACCACTTGCACCGACCAGTGATCCATAACTGGTTCAACAAAGGCCATGGTTTGTGCTATCCTGCTCGTGGGAAGCGCAAATAAAAGATCCCTTGCTGCTAATCAGAAAGAGTAGCCCATGAAGTGGGGACAACGGGTTTCCTCTCAAAATCTGTGTGGTCCTTAACCATATGTCTGACGCCATATAACCGTAAATAAAATGTGTTGAGTGCGTCGTTAAATAAAACATTTCTTTCTTTCGAAATGAGCGCCGCCGTTTGGCAGGAAGATATCGTCATTTGAGATCACAACGTTGGCATGTTGTGCTATTCTCTGACGAATCCCGTTTCCATTTAAGGAATGCTGATGGTCAGTTTCGGGTGTGGCGTAGGCGTGGAGAACGTTACCACAATGACTGTCTTGTCCAAACGGACGATGGGGTGGAGGGAGTGTCATGGTGTGTGGCGGGATCAGTTATCATCACCGAACATGTTTCCCGTGGCAGAATGAATGTCATTTACTACCGGGATAACGTCTTGCAAAATCACGTCATTCCCTTCTTTCATCAGCATCGGGATATGCACACATTTCAGCAAGACAACACAGTATCTAGCGAATAATAATGTCCCTTTGCTTGAATGGCCAGCATTGTCCCCTGATTTATCGCCAATACAGTAACTTTGGGGTTACCTTGGTCAACGCATCTCACGTCGTCCACAAATGAATAACCTTAGAGAACTGGAAAACGCACTACAGCAGGAGGGGAATGCTATCCCCCAGAACACTATTCGCAGACTTATCGGGTCGATGAGAAGAGGTTGCATGGCATGTGTTGCTGCAGATGGTGGTCATACGCGCTATTGACTTTTCATTGTAACCCCACGTAGATGAATAAAACTAATCAATGTTGTGCATCCTTTTTAGTTTGTTGTAATTACAATCATCCATCTATTGCTGTTCACAAAAAAAAAAAACCCAGGTATTCTTTTCGAAATCCAAACATTTCTCGGTGGTGCGTTTTCAATGCTGTTCAGTATATATATATATATATAGATAGATAGATAGATAGATAGATAGATAGATAGATAGATAGATATATATATATATATATATACACATACACAGGCACAGGCACACACACACACACACACACACACACACACACACACACACACACACACACACACATACACATACATATATATATATATATATATATATATATATATATATATATACTGTTAAAATTAAGTAGGGATATTCAATTTCAAATATTAGTAATTATAGAATGAAATGAGATATAAAACTCAAAATAAGTGCAGAATGTGCGTTAATGTTCCCACTCAAAGAGCATGAAAAAACGGACCGATTGTTTTGATTGCGAAGCACGTGACGTGCGAAGGGTATGATTTGAAATTTAACACTTGGTTTGTGTGTACGTTGTGCGCACACTATGGCAATATTCGTTCTTTTTTGTTACTGGAACACAAATATAACCTTGCTGTCACATTCTTTTTAACATTGTGTAACTTTTCAATAATGCGATGTCTCCAACGTCAGGAACGCCTCAGGGCTGTAGGTATGCTCCAAGTTGGCACCACCCAGTGAATTTTGGCCCATAGACTTAATGTGTCACAATCAGTCATTAGCCGATTATGGGCCCGATATCGACAAACTAGAAATTTGATCCTCGTTCAGGACAAGCAAGGGCCACAACTCCGGTTCAGGACCGTTTCATTAGGACTTACACTTGTGGAATCGAGGTCAGTCAGCCTATCAAATCGCAAGAGAAATCCGTGTTACAACTGGCGTTACAGTGTCTGATCAGACTATTCGTAACAAACTGCACAGAAGTCACATCCACGCATGTCGACTCTACGTTACCCCATACATGTATTTGACTGCGAGACACATTGCTGCCAGACGTCAATGGTGTACACATAGTAGACATCGGGCTAACAGGCGTTGGGCTCGGGTGATGTTTTCAGACGAGTCCATATTCACACTAAGACTTCCATGATCGAGGACAGCGTGTCTGGCGACGTCCCAATGAACGCTACGCCAACGTCAACGTTCATCCTTTTGACCGATTTGGAGGAGGGTCCGTTATGGTGTTGGGTGGTATCACCATGTCTGCCAAACCCCAGCTGCATATTGTTCATGGGAGGGTCACTGGGAAGTACTACCGTGGCAAAAGTACTACCGTCGGTAAAGCTCGTGACTGACAACATTAATTTCACTCGGGACAGATTATCCGTAATTACCGAATGAATGAGAGAAAAAGACTCCATCATATGTGGTCATGCGGGATAGAAAACGTACACCCGAGGTGGTGAAAATTTCAACCACCTACGGTGTACTTTTCTATCCCATATGAGTCTTATAATCCCACATGAGATATCACGCTCTTGTGTTTTACTTGATGTCGTTGGTAATATATGACGTCATTAATGCGAGTTGGTGACGTGAGATCACTAGACAGTTTGAAATTAATATTCTCTTATTAAAAACCTTCATTATAAGAGCCATCTTAATTTGTAGTGTTACATTTATTTAACACATGAAACAAACACGGCAAATACGACAGTGTAGTTTATTTATGATAAATTGGTCAAATAAAAAATGTTACTTTTTCATCCATCTTTATCTGTTCATATAAAAGAATGGTTTATTTACCGAATGAATGAGAGAAAAAAATACTCCATCATATGCAGTAATGTGGAATAGAAAAGGTACACCCTCGGTGGTGAAAATGTCGACCCTGGGACTCGGCAAGCCTTGTCGCAGGTCGAACGTTCCACCACCTCGGGTGTACTTTTTCTGTCTCGCATATGATGGAGTCTTATATTCTTTCATGACATGGGTAACATGATTCCACTCCATTGTCAATGACAGTTTCGAGGAAAACATTTTTAAGTTTAGTTGATGGTGTGCCACCTTTTCAGAACATTTATCGGAAATGGTTTATTTAACGACGCACTCAACACATTTTATTTACGGTTATATGGCGTCAGACATATGATTAAGGACCACACAGATACTGAGAGAGGAAACCCGCTGTCGCCACTTCATGGGCTACTCTTTTCGAGTAGCAGCAAGGGATCTTTTATATGCATCATCCCATAGACAGGATAGCATATACCACGGCCTTTGATGTACCAGTCGTGGTGCTCTGGCTGGAGCGAAAAATAGCTCAATGGGCCCACTGACTGGGATCGATCCCAAACCGACCGCGCATCAAGCGATCGCTTTACCACTGGGCTACCTCCCGCCCCTGAACTTTTATCGGGTGCGGGAAAGGCTTCTGGCCACCCAATACAGTCCTCTAGACTACAAAACCAATAATGTAGTTTTTTTGTGTGTTTTTTACAACTGTTTAAGGATATGGTCCACTTAGATCCAGACTGATATTCGTAAATAGGAGGGTGTTGAATAACTGGCATTGGCAGACCCCTGTCTAGAGTGCGTGCGTTCTCAGCAAGTTATGCAACAATCTTTTTAATGTTATAGTGAATGTTATAATGTTGTGAAAGTACCACACTACACATCCTTGCAACTCCTGGGCTGCTCTGATGGAATACAGGTTTATTACGTTTACTCGACAGAGCATATAGCACCTTACCGAGTGTTATACCAAAATATATCTTCATAGTAGATCTGTCTATGTTAAGCTGCTGCGAAATAATTATGAACTTGATGTTCGAAAGGTCTTCGTTTGATGATTTTCCATTCTATTCGCAGCTAACAATTTTGGATTTTGCTTTTAGTTTCTCTTGCTGACGATCCTTGCCGAACTTTCAAAGAATTTCCCAACGAAGACCGACGAGACACGAACTTTGTACTGGGATCTTCAGAATCTCCTATGAGTGATCAATACATTGCAGAAGGCTGGTATGGCAGTTTCATGGATTTTGCAACAAAACCACCAGGAGCCTACAAATGCGGAACCTTTTTCCCAGTGTGGGCTAAACAAGGTAAACTATTAAAATATATCATCGTGGAAACAGCTCGCCCATAATCTATAAACAACAGAACATCTTGCAATCATTCATGGTATGAACCTCATCGGGGGATCCAACCATAATAAAATTATTCACTCTAACAAAATAATAGGCAGAAACTTAATTCTAATATTCACCCCAATAGACATTCCGTTTGCCTTCAAACATATGGAAAATTGCAGTAGACTTTGTAGTTGATAAAAACGTCTCTTGTTATAAAAACAAGCCATGATTTGTATTAAAAACTCTTAAGTAATGACAGTGTGTAATATACGGGTTTTGTAATATTTAAGGAGTCTTATATATACCGTGTGTGTGTGTGTGTGTGTGTGTGTGTGTACACACACTATGCATATGTATGTATGTGTGTGTGTCTATACACACACACACACATAGTGAAACTTCTCTAAACCGGACATCCATGGGACCAATAATTTTGTCCGGTCTTCAGAGGTGTCCGCACGTGATCAGTCAGATTCGTCGTATTTTTGCTATATTTTAGCACAAACCTGCACAGTCTGCACGCTACTATAGTACAATTTACCGGATTATTGTTTTCTTTTACAAATCCAAAATGTTCCCAGATTTTAGCCTTCCCTTTTTAAGTTAGGTATAATTTTAACATTCACGTCTGCCATTTACTGTTTTTAGTGTAATCGTGTTAGAATTTCCTCCGCTTCTTTGGAGCACCGTCACAGGGTGCGTTGGTCGTAGACCATATTTCACTATTGAAACTATCGATAGCTGAGCAAACAATTACTATGTCTCAGTAAGATAAAAAAAAAAATAATCAGCTAAACAATTTCCATTTCAGAGGTGGTCGTTGAGGATGGTACCCTAAATATAACAATGTGTACACAGACGGCAAAAAGCGAATGTGCTGAACAATTCGTAATAAAAGCCATAAACTGTGGGACAATCAAGATTTATAACCTGAAACGAACAGGCTCCGATTCGGCGTACTGTTTTGGTAAGCAAAAACTATATTACATTACTGATATATATACTTGTTTGTATATATATATATATATATATATATATATATATATTATATATATATATATATATATCGTTAAAAAGTGTATGTTTATCTCTACATGACAGGCTTGTTTCGTGAGAGAGTTGAATTGCTCTCACTCATCAGATGTATCAACTCGTATCAGCATGTCGACACAGACGCAAATACCTTCTGTGCGCATACCACACATCACCTATAGACCTGCATAGTGACGTAACCTCGACGTCACAGAGTCCATTACGTCATCAGCTTTCCGTTGACGGTGTAATTAAATCTACATCTGATGAGTGAAAGCAATTCAACTCTCTCACGAAACAAGCCTGTCATATAGAGATAAACATACACTTTTTAACGATATATCTGGCTCACACACGGTTGAGCACTCTATAAAATAGCGTCTTTCAATTTGAAAACGACTACTAATATATATATATATATATATATATATATATCAGGGCCGTAGGTAGGATTTTTTGTTGGGGGGGGGGGGCAACTGAGTAGTTAATAGTCTAAAACTCCTTTTCTTTAACTTTTCGGGGGGGGGGGCAATTACCCCCCCCCCCCCCCCCCCTGTCCCCCTGCTAGCTATGGCCCTGTATATATAAACTGACGATCAAAAGAAAGTATACCAATAATTTTTATTATAAATAAACACAATACATGTTCATGGAAGGTTAGATAGGTTCCAGTATTGTTCGTTATAATGCAATCAATGACGAATAGTCGCACATTGCTGCGTTTGGGCGATGCCGCACGTGCACAATGAATTTATTCATCAAATTTATACTGCACGAGAAACATGGTACTCGTGCACATAAGGGTGTAAAAAAGGGTGTCATTGCTTAGAACATGCCTCAGTCAACAGTAAAACACCAGAGAACACGGCAAGGCTAACTGCTGAAGAAAGAGAGAGAGAGCTATTGGTGATCCTGAATTGCACAAAATTGACGATCACCAGGTTAATACAGCGTTACAGGGTGACTGGCAGGACTGCAGACTGACCACGAAGTGGAAGACCCCGCGCCACAACAGCCAACGAGGTCCGCCATCTCCGCATCTTACACTTACGTAACAGATTCCTCACTATGACGTCAACTGCAGCGACTGGCCTTGGACATGTCATCAATCGTCACACTGTACGTCGTCGACTACGACAGCATGCTATCAGGGCCTATCGACCATTCAGAGGGATGACATTGACGAGGCAACATCGACTTCAACGTTTACGTTGGGCACGTCAGTTTCAACGTTGGCAACATCGAAACTGGCAACGTGTACTCTTTTCCGATGAGAGCAGGTTCCAGTTATTCAGAGCTGATGGCAGGACTCGGATATACCGACGTGCAGGAGAGAGAACAGCTCCGTGCTGTGTTCAGGAGACTGAACCGTTTGGTGGTGGATCTGTGATGGTTTGGGGCGGTATCTGTGGCCAACAGCGGACAGACCTTATTGTGATTGACGGAAATCTGTCCGACGTCGGGTCCATGCTTGCATACTTGCACATGGTGGACATACACGCTATTGAAACATGTTCTTTGTAGTCAAATTTATTCACCTTCGTTATGAATGGTCCTTTATGAAATCGCACATTTCACCCCTAGTGCTGTTGTGAACTGTGATATTATCATTTTATGGGTTTTATTGAGTATACTCGTGTTTATTTATCGCCAAATTATTATACTTTCAAAATATAACATTTGCATCAACTTGTGTTTTGTGTTGTTTTTAATACTTTGAAAAAATCATTGGTATACTTTCTTTTGATCGTCAATTTATATGGAGAGAGGGGGAGAAGAGAGATCGACAGACACACACACACACACACACACACACACACACACACACGAGAGAGAGATACATGAGAGAGATAACATATGAGAGAGAGATAACATATGAGAGAGAGAGAGAGAGAGAGAGAGAGAGAGCGAGAGAGAGATAGTAAGAGAGAGTAAGAGAGCAAGAGAGCAAGAGAGCAGTGTGTGTCTGTGTGTGTGTGATACTGAATAGAACGCTTAAATAAGGAAATTCAATTTCAAAACAATACAACAATGCCAGAGATAGGCCTTCCAAGATTTTTAATAGCGTAGTCCTACTAAATATTTAATATTTAAAAATGTTTAATAAATATTTAAAACTCAGTATAATTTGCTAAATGAAAACTTGTTCACAATTGTTCAGAATAATAGTGTCAGTTTAACATGTACATATAAACATTAATTGGAAAGACCTTGTATAAATTCCACCCCGACACCTATGCTTCGGTAGTTGTCAATTTGATATTTATTAAAGTTAGTCTCTGGTTACCATATTATAACATCATGTACAAATATGAAATACAAGCTCAAATGCACTTTAAAAAAACTCGTGTGTGTTCGCTATGAACGGAGATCGTCAAAAGTATACGCTCGATTCGTCGCCTGTGCCGCCATAGCTCGGCAAAGCACAAATGACAGCCTGTTGTCAGTTTCAGTTAACACGTGCGTTTGCCGATTTCAAATTGTAGGGTTCGTCTTAAAAAATTAAAAGAGAAATCTTGCGCTGTACGAAGAACGTTCGGTTGAGGATACTGTACTAGAGTATTTCGTTAAAACCGGTTTGATCTTGACAACGTATTATCGACAATCGTACTTTCCTATTTCAGAATTAATATTTTATAAAGTGTTAGTAGAACTTTCAAAGTTTAGTTTGTATACTAGTAACACATTAATCATGTATATATTTTTTAAATAAAATATACTAAAGTAGACAATGAACGTTTTCACTTCTTAATTTTACGTGTTAAAATCGACAAATTCAAATAAATATTATTTCGTTTGGAAAGGGTAAAGTTAGGTGTGTGTGTGTGTGTGTGTGTGTGTGTGTGTGTGTGTGTGTGTGTGTGTTTAACGACATCAAAATTAGAGCATATTGATTTAATAATCATCCGACGCCATACAACCGTAAATAAAATGTGTTGAGTGCGTCGTTAAATAAAACATATCCTATCCTTCCTTCCATCTGCTGTTGGATGTCTAACATTTGGAATCGGGTGCATGTGCAGGGGGAGGGTATTGGAGGTCGAAACCCTTACTTGCCCAAGCTTAAAAAAAATTGAAATGTATTTTCTGGGGGACCAGGGCCCCATATAAACTTCGCTCAAAACAGTCTATAACCCCAACCCCGCTGAAATCCATGCACACGCGCCTTTGAAACCCGCTACTTTTTTTTTTTAGCAAGGGATCGTTTATATGTACCATCCCACAGACAGAATATCACATACCATGGTCTTTTATATACCCGCCGATGGGGATCGATCCTAGACTGACCGCGCATTTCCAAAACACACCCTTTTAGGTCTAAGTAATGAATAAAAATAACATATACTCTTGAAAAATGTTACGTCAATCGAACACAGTACCCTCTTCCTCTTCCCCCTAGAGCGTTACGTAATTAGTAACACCCCGTTACATGTAACGCGTATGCCAACAGCTGGCCACTGTCAACATTTCAAGGCGAATCCACCACCCTCCGACCCCTGGAAAGGCGTTGTACCATAAGTCTATGGATATAAATATGTTTTGGAGATATGAGACGACCCCTCAATCAAGACAGTTAAATTTGTTCAAAAATTGCGAAATCTCACGTGATCTCTTGTTGGGGAATTCCACACTTGTGATAAGCCAATGAAAACAGAGATCGGTAGCCCGTCAAAAGTGTCCCACTTTCGAAATACTGGCTTTGTTTTTGACCTGGATAAGCCAGCGTAGTGAAACAAATGCGGAGTGCGGCGTCATATATGCACCAAACGTAATTGGATTTTCTGCTCTATATGCTTAAAACTACATTCCCTGGAATATTTTTATTATTTAAGCATTTAGAATAGATGATCCAGTTCTGTTTGGTATATGAAAGGTCCATCACATCGCTATAGTTTCGCAATGCTCGCTTATCTACATTATCTAGGTCAACTACAAACTCAATGGCCAGCTTTGATTTTCTTCATTTAGCGGGACGCCAGTAGAACTGGAACTTTACTGGATTTGCGCAGGCGCTAAGCTTCTTACGCGATTTTGAACAAATTTGACTGTCTTGATTAAGGGGTCGTCTCATATCTCCAAAAATATATTTATAATATCCATAGAGGTATGGTACAACACCTTTCCAGGGGTCAGTGGGGGATTTGTCTTGAAATTTTGACAGTGGCATATGCGTTACATGTAAGGGGGTGTTAATAATTACGTAACGCTCTAGGGGTAGAGGAAGAGGGTGTTGTGTTCGATCTACATTTATCAAGACTATATGCTATTTCTATTCATTACTTAGACATAAAAAGATGGTTTTTTTAAATGCTCGGTCGGTCTAGAATAAATCCCAACCGGCGGGCTCGTTCCAGCCAGTGCGCCATGACTGGTATATAAAAGCCCGTGGTATGTGATATCCTGTCTGTGGGATGGTACATATAAACGATCCCTTGCTAAAAAATGAAAAATAATCAAAAGGCGCATGTGCAGGGATTTTAGCGGGGTTGGAGTTATAGACTGTGTTGAGCGAAGTTTATATACTCTTCAAAAGAAGAAACGCAAAACCACATTGTCGTAACATTTGGAGAATTGATTTAATTATTGAATGGTGAGTCCGATAATTACCAAATGTTGCAGGATTGTTCACAATTCACTCTAGTCCATTGTGAGTAAGTGATAGGACACACCACCAAGGTCAAGGTCATCTGGAGTCAATACCGGGTGTGGCCTCCGCGTGTGTTGATAACTGCCTGGCACCGCCTGCCCATTGAAGCAACCAGAGTACGGATGACGTCCCGGGGGATGGTGGCCCACTCGGCCTGCAAGGCTGCTGCCAGCTCGGGCAGGGTCTGAGGCTGTGGTTGTCGCTGTCGGAGGCGTCGGTCCAACTCGTCCCATAGATGCTCAATTGGGTTCAAATCCGGTGATATCGATGGCCAAGGAAGGACATTAATGTTGTTGTTCTGTAGGAAAGCCGTTGTGAGACGTGCTGTGTGAGGCCTGACGTTGTCATGTTGGAACACTGCGTTGGCGTTGGCCATAACTGGAACGATGTGTGGCCGGAGGATCTGGTCAATGTAGCCCTGTGCATTCAGGTTGCCCTGCACGTGGACCAGGTCAGTTCTGCCAGTGTGTGAGATGGCTGCCCACACCATGACACTACCCCCGCCGAATCTGTCCACTTCCTGCACGCAGTTTGCCGCATAAAGTTCACCACGACGCCTATACACGCGACATCTTCCATCATGACGTCGGAGCAGAAATCGGGACTCGTCACTGAACCACACCTGTCTCCATCGCAGTTGAGGCCATTGTCGATGAATCTGGCACCACTGCAGTCGGAGTCGACGGTGTTGTGGTGTTAAGATGACACCTCGAACTGGACGTCTGGCACGAATTCCTACCTCACGTAGGCGGTTCCGTACGGTCTGGTCGGATATCCTGCGCAAACCTGGTATTGCTGCGGCTGTGGAGGTGGCAGTAGTCAATCGTTCCCGAAGGTGGCGTACCCGGATGTAGCGGTCCTGCCCGGGGGTAGTGACCCGTCGTCGACCGGATCTAGGGAGGTCACGTGTTGATCCATGTTGCTGGTAACGGTTCCACAGTCTGGAGATGGTGCTTGGGGACACATGGAATGCCCTGGCGACGGCCGTTCTGGATTCGCCTGCGTCTAGTCGGCCGATGGCATTGTTTCTCTGCGGTTCACTGAGACGTGGCATGTCCTGGATTGTCAACTGTCGGCCAGATACAGAGGCCAGGCAAGGGAACACCCTGCACTTTTATACTGTCGGTGTTCATGTTGCACGTGCAGACAACGCACGTGCAGTGGTGACATGGTTTGCACGTGGCTGCGTTTTTGCGAATATTCACATTTTGGAACTTTATTGTACAGTAGCTGCGTTTTATCGAATGTAACCGTGGGAATGTGTTTGGGACATGCAATGACCTTATATTCACAAAGCATGAACCGGTAGGAAACATAAAATCGGAGTTATAACCCATTTGTACCCTTTTGCGTTTCTTTTTTTGAAGAGTATATATGGGACGATGCTCCCCCAGAAAATATATTTAACTTTTTAAAAAAATTTTTAGCTTGGGCATGCACCCGTTTCCTCTTAACATTGATGTCGTTTTACTTTACCCTTTCCAAACGAAAGTATATTTATTTGAATTTGTCAATTTTAACACACATAAAATTAAGAAATGAAAACGTTCATTGTCTACGTTAGTATATTTTATTTTTAAAATATAAACATGATCAATGTGTTACTAGTATATACACTAAACTTTGACTACTAACACATTTTTTTTTTTAATTTTTTTGTTTGTTTATTGTCCCAGATCACAAACATAGCAGTGTCAGGGATGGGAGCCCCAAATCACTGCTGTACATATAATAAATATACAACACATATATCCATACACAAACAAATACGTACACACGTACCCGGATGTCCTCCGATACATACACATATGTACATACACAGATTCACATATACATATATGCAAAAAGGCATCAATGTAAGTGGGTACAAGAGTAGTAAATATACATACATGTAATTGGTTTAATCTGGGATATTATAAAGAGAAGAGAGAGGATAAGAAAGAGGACAAAGAGGTAGAAGACGAGATACGGTTATACGTGAGGTGTATGTTTATTTTTCTTGTTTACCGCTATCTCCAAACAAGCCATAGACAAGAACAAACTTAAGCTAACATCATGTATTTCATTTAATCGTTATCATTAAATAAATTAGCCCATGGAGCCCATTGTTTATTAAACATTTCGTATTTGCAATTTTTATATAAAATAAATCTTTCTATTTCAAACGTTTGCTTCAACAGATTTTTAACAACTTTGATTTGTAAAAAAAAAATTGTATCTTAGTTCCATAAACATAATATTTTATGTTAATAATTAAACAGTTAAGGAAGTTAGATTTTTCGTTATTAATAATACCGAAGATAACATTATCTTTATTGAAATTAATTATAATACCAGTCTGAGTCAATATCCAGTTTTGAACTGCAACCCATAAGTTGTGAACTTTATTTCATTCGAAAAATAGATGTGGTATGGTTTCTGGATGGTTGTTACAAAAGCTACACATGTTTGACTCAACGTAGTGAATAATATATAAGAAAGTGTTCGTAGCTAAGATTCGGTGAACTAGTCTATCTTGAAACCATATTAATGTTGAATCCTGAGTGCTCTGAAAAGGAAATAAATAATATTCTGCCCATTCACTTGATGAAAAGATAAAACCTTGATTGGTGTATTTAGCTTGCGATTTTGGAGTTATGGATTTAGAGTTTAATAAGTTGTACATATCCTTACATCCTCTTTGTCTTTTTAATAAAAGATTAAGTTTAAATGAAAGAATTGGGTTATTAACCATTTTAAATTTGTTATCTTTCAAATCATCTAAACTATATATGTACGTTTTTACTGCATTTGTTAACGAAGCATAGCTAATAAAAGTGGTGGATGTATTGTATTGTTTTATGAACTGATCATATTTTAAAATATCACCTTTTTCGTCAATAAGGTCGTTTATAAAAACGATTTCCTTTTTCAAAATAATTTTTATATAGAAATGGCTTTCGATCAATGAGTATTCTATCATTCAGCCAAATATTAATACATATAATATCATCTACGGCTTGAGAATTCTAACACTTTAATTCTGAAATAGGAAGGTACGATTGTCGATAATAAATTGTCAAGATCAAACCGGGTTTAACGAAAGACTGACTCTAGTACCGTATTCTTAACCGAACGTTCTTCGTACAGCGCAAGATTTCTCATTTAATTTTTTGAGACGAACCCTACAATTTCAAATCCGCAAGCGCACGTGTTAACTGAAACTGACAACAGGCTGTCGTTTGTGCTTTGCCGAGCAATGACGGTACAGGCGACGAATCGAGCGTATACTTTTGACGATCTCCGTTCATAGCGAGCAAACACGAGTTTTTTAAAAGTGCATTTGAGCTTGTGTTTTATATTTGTACATGATGTTATAATATGGTAACCAGAGAATGTAACTTTAAATAATACAAATATTCCGGATACTGCCGCTTTAAATGATATGAGAGAAAAAAACGTTTTTGAGGCAGGTGTCTGCTTAATAAACGTAACCATTTGAGCAGGTTTGGATCTATTTTGAACTATTATATTGCAGTTGTTTATTCTCGTTGTGCTAACATTTCGTTTCTTTGTTTTTAGCTGCTAAAAAAGGAGGTAAGTTAGAATTATATTATTATTATTATTAATTAATTAATTAATTAATTAATTAATATTGTATTTATTTATTTATTTATTTATTTGATCATGATGATGACGATGATGATGTGATAATGATGCTTGAGAAGAATTGGCGAAATATATACGTTACATGTGTTTTGGTCAGTATTATTAATTCCAAATTGACTAAAAAGAAAACAAACTACAAATTAGACAGTAATAATTATGACACTATAACTATTTATATTAGCTTTATAAGTTTAACTTCCCCGTTTTAAGTCTGTAAATTGGTTTGCTTCAACATAATGACGTCACCTATTTCAGTGTTTTGGGTGGTTGTGATGGTGATGGGATTATACGATTTAATAGTTGTGTCCCAAGATTTTTGGTTGGATGCCTTAGTGTATTTTGGTTAATTTTATTAAAATACAGTATTATTTCATGACAAACCTTTATGGACACTTATTTGTCTTGCTGCTTTCATTTCAGTTCCTCCGGGACGTTTAAAAACACCAGTCGTAAAAACGAATTTGAAAATCTTTGACAAGAGTTCTGAACTAATATTTCGATGTATTGTTGACCAGTCTGCTGAAGACGTGTTTTATAAGATCTATTGGTACGTTGATAACAGCTACTTGTCAGCATCGAAGCCACACAAATGGGATGAACGTGATCACAACAATGCACTCCGAGAGACCACACTGATACAAAATGGCTGGACGACAGTCGGTTTCAATGTAGGTACCAGAACACTGATACTGATTTGTTTCGAATGTGTTTCCTCTTGTCTACCTATTTTATGGTACTGTTATAAAATATGTACAGCACACAGTACAGTCTGTTAAACATACAAAAACAGTATTTATTTTTAAATTTAAAAAATAGGTATTAATATGTGTTATAAATAACGAATGAATGAATGAATGAATGAATGAATGTTTAACGACACCCCAGCACGAAAAATACATCGGCTATTGGGTGTCAAACTATGGTAATGCAAATAAATAAAGTGGTGATCAACATCAATATAAAAATTCAAGGTTTAAACAAAAACAGTGTAAAGAACTGTGCAAAAATACAAATACAAATATCACAGAATTTTACGGACACTGAATTTTACTCTAAACTTCAATTTGTGCTGTATTGGCCATTCTCAAAGAGAATGTTACACCCCTGCACCACGGTGAGGTTACAGCACGCGCAGGGGATGTTATAAATAAATGATATTATTAGCATTAATAAATAATAATACATGTCATCTACATCATAGATAAAAAAAAAATTGTGTGAAAACGTTCATAATATATGGTTGTCACGGGGATCCTATAATACCCGTAACTGAATAAAACACGATTATCCAAATATCTCTCCTAACTGTATATCTATTAGATCTCTCTGTATCGGGCAGTCAAATACCCGAGTGGCTCGGCTCTAGGTATAATCAGAGATAAGATCTTATATAATATATATATATATATATATATATATATATATATATATATATATATATATATATATATATATATATATATATATATATATAGCACGTTTAGTTCACTAGAAAACACAACAAAACACAATACACTTTAGAATCTGTATTAACCTTACGCTGACAAATATATTTGCTGCAGTTAATTAATTAACAACAACAATATAATAACAACCCAGAGCTAATCACTTAATTAGTCAATCACCAGGTGTTTAGTTTACACAATATTCTAATCACTTCACCGTGGTACAACACACACACACACACGTGTGATAATTGAGAAACGCTGCCAGGGGAACTTAATTAATAAAGGAATTACAACTCTATTCCTAACTGGTTAATTTTTAATTAACCCTTAACTACTCATTCAGTAACCTTGTAATACAGAATTAATACTGGTACCTATCACAATAAAGACAATAACCTACAGTTTACCTAGGTCCTCTAGGATGACTGGCTAAGCTTTAATATTTTAGACAGTGAAGCCTACAATTTACTTCGTCAGATTACCGAAGACACTGTCTAAATAATATTGGTATAATACAGTATTAAAATATTTAAAGTCACATCAATCACATCAAGGTTATACAACAGAGCAGAAAAATATATTTACCAGTCCTGACGGACTACGTTCCCCGGGAGCCTTCCAATGTTTCTCCCCGATATATCTAAAATCCTATCTATTTATTCAAAAATCTCAGAGACAGCGAATATCGCCTGGGGGCACAACGCGGTACCTCACCTATCATGTGATATTTCCACAACTCCCAGAGTCGGTATATTTCCTTAGATGGCCAGACTTACTGTCGCCAGTTCGCCAGCATTACCCCGGTCATAAACCGCTCTACCGGAGTTATTACGTAACTACTGGCCACATGGCTTCCTCCACACCTGGTCTGGGTGTGTATTAGAATGCACGGTCGCGCGGAGGTATTACGTAACCAAGCTGCACACGGCCCTCTAAAACAATTAACACCGCCACAGGCGAAAAGATAAGAGCATGTTCCGTCACACACCCCCACCTCAAAAAGGATATTTCCTCTAGTCTAGGAATAGGGAAATATACTACATTTAAACAAAACAAAATATGCGTTAACCGACGCATCCGGGCATTTATAACACATAGTAATAAGGGGTGACTACCAGTAATCACACTGAGTCTCTGAGTCCCTGGTATACAATAAAATATATAAAAACAAAACAGAACTCAAGAATGTCAACACATTATCACAACGTTCAACTTCGGGACAGGGCATCAGCGATTACATTGGATGTGCCCTTGATATGTTCAATGGTAATTGGGAATTCCTGCAGAAGAAGACTCCATCTCAAAACTCTCTGGTTGGTGTCTTTCATTAGGATGGTCCAGTCCATTTTCGTCTTCTTGGAACAGCACAGCTCCAGCTCCCACGTCACTGGCATCCACAGCCACCTTAAAAGGCATTCGGTAGTCTGGTGCTGCCATCACGGGAGACGAGGAGAGCATCTGCTTAAGACGGTTGAATAACTTCTCGCATTCATCTGACCACTGGCACTTCGATTCCTTCTTTAGTGCCGCACGTTTTACAGGTTTTATCCGATCGGCATGCTGTCGAATCGGTGTAGCGTGGGGTTCCAAGCGCACATCCTGGATTAAGGTATTGGTAACCGTTGGAAAGTCCTGACAAATGGAAACATTGTCTTGTATCAACGTAGTCAACTTTGCTCGCTGGGGGCTGTCAAGGTGCTGTAGATAAGAACTCAAGTCTGCTAGAATCTGGCTGTTGGTTAATTTGATCTCTGCAGTCTTGACGTCATCACAGGAAATTGAGTGACTCTCAATTTGGACAGGTAACACTGAAACTATCGGCAGTCTGTCAAAATAACCTTTTATCAAATTGATGTGACAATACCTACTTTTCCTAACCCTATCAGGAGTGTTTATCACATACCCTGTCTCATTAACCCATTTGTGCACAACATATGGCCCGAAATACCTGTTCTGCAATGAACCCCGTTTAATGGGAAGGTACAGCAGCACCTTATCCCCTGGTTTAAATTCCCGATTCTTAGCCTTCCTATCAAACACTGATTTTATTTTGCTCTGAGCATAGTTCAGATGCTTCCTAGCTAGTTCGGTCGCCTGCCACAACCTATCTCTAACTCTCCCTACATAAATCAGCAGGTTTTCAGCATTATCCTTGTCTAACCAACTATCTTTTACCAATTTGAGAGGGCCTCGGGCTGAATGCCCATAGACCAACTCAAATGGGGTGAATCCTAAGGATTCTTGCTTCGCATCCCGTGCTGCGAACAACACGAAAGGAATTGACTAGTCCCAGTCAGTACCATTGTCGAAACAATGGCAGCGGAGCATACTTTTCATGCTCTGGTGGAAACGTTCTATTGCGCCCTGGCTCTCAGGGTGGAATGCAGCAGAACGAATCTGTCGTATATCTAACATAGACAGTACTTGCTGGATCAACTTGCTCATGAATGAATGAATGAATGAATGAATGTTTAACGACACCCCAGCACGAAAAATACATCGGCTATTGGGTGTCAAACTATGGTAATGCAAATAAATAAAGTGATGATCAACATCAACATAAAAATTCAAGGTTTAAACAAAAACAGTGTAAAGAACTGTGCAAACATACAAATACAAATATCACAGAATTTTACGGACACCGAATTTTACTCTAAACTTCAATTTGTGCTGTATTGGCCATTCTCAAAGAGAATGTTACACCCCTGCACCACGGTGAGGTTACAGCACACGCAGGGGAACTTGCTCATGAAGTTCGTACCCCGGTCGCTTTGAATTTCCCCTGGTAAACCCGTATACGTGAAGTATTTAAGCAGCGCACTAGCTACAACAGATGCAGTAACATTCCTTAAGGGAATCGCCTCTGGAAAACGCGTAGTTAAGCACATAATTGTTAATAAGAATCGGTTGTCTGAACGCATTTTTGGTAATGGCCCCACGACATCTATCAATACTTTTGAAAAGGCTTCCCCAACTATGGGAACCTTCTGCAGGGGATAGGGAGGAATTAGCTGATTTGGTTTCCCCACAACCTGACACACATGACATGACATACAATGTTTACTGACATCTGCAAACATTCCCTTCCAATAAAACTCTGAAGCAAGTTTACTATGGGTCTTATTCCGCCCTAAGTGGCCAGCAAACACGTCCTCATGTGCTAACAATAACAATGACGGACGGTACTTAGAGGGTACCACAATTCTACATCTTGTCACACATTCCTCACTATCAGACACAACCTTCTCCACACTCTTATTCATTAATACTCCCTTGTCCATATAATAACCTGACATCTGATCCTCCATCTCACCCTCAGTTAACAATGTAGTGCGAGCTGCCAACAAATTTGGATCAGCCCCCTGCTCTAGGATTAACTCTTGTCTATTACAAGGTAAGTCCCCTCTATCAAACACAACTGGTTCATTTCCCCTCTGCGGGAGGTCAACAGGTTCCACCACATTTAGTTCCTCAGTTGACTTATCTACCATTTTACTGATAACCTCATCCACTCCAATTTCATGGCTCACACGTATCAGACAAATCACAATTTCCTCTGGGTCTCGTGCTACCCTTCTGGTCATAGCCCTAGTCATTACACACGCAGGATATCTAATCTCATCAACCTCACACTCTTCTATGGGTAAAGGGCTGTCATCAATTAACAATTGGTCAACTTGCGGCTGGCAACACTGACTAGTTAAATCGTTACCCAACAAAACTCCTATGTTTTCAAAAGGCAAGTCCTTCACAACACCCATAATGACTGGTCCCGTCACAAACTTCGAACACAAGAAAACGTCATGTAACCGGACAACCATATTTTCCCCAGTAACTGAGGTTAAGGCCAAACTACGTCCTGTATCTGAATTTTCAATACCAGCTAAACAATCTGACGTTATAAGCGACTGGCTACACCCTGTATCTCGATAGACTGATATTGCCTTAGGACACAACTCTTGTTTTACATCACAAACCATACCAGTGGACACATACGGGTTTATTTTCTCTGCCATGGGACTAACCAATAACTCTCTCGCTAACGGAGCTGACCTCACTAAACCGACCACTTCAGCATTATCGCGTTTCCTTTTAAAACAGTCCCCGACAAGATGGTTATCCTTTTTACAGTAACTGCAATGTGGACGAAAAGTTCGTGCATTGGCTGATAATGCAGGTTTATCCTTACTTTGCCCACCAGGTGCATTCCTTGCCTGACTAGCTGACCAACTAGATGACTCTCCCCGATAGTTACTTTCCCGGGAAAAACCTGGCTGAAATTTCTTCTTATCACCCTGTTGTATAGAGCTACCCTGTACTGCCTGAGCTTTGTGTATTAACACGTAATCAACTGCCACTATGCCCGCCTCCTCTATTTTTTTGATATCACGATCCTCTAAATGAATACGTAAGCTAACTGGTAATCCATTTTTAATGTCCTGTAAGATCAACAATTACCGTAACTCGGTATATGACCCTACCTGATGAGAAACCACCCATTTATCAAACATCCCTGCTTTCTTGGCCACAACTCACTATAAGACTGACCTTGCGTTTTTTTTCAACTCGCTATACCGTAAACGATAATCCTCGGGTCGTAACTCATAATCCCTCAACACTGCAGACTTAACTAGGTCGTACTGACTTGCTCGCTCATCACTCATTGAATTATAAGCTACGCTAGCCTTCCCCTTTAACTTAGACACGGCTAACAATGTCCACTTAGACTGCGGCCAAGACACACATACACACACAGACACACACACACACACAGAGATACACTCGCGCGCACACATATACACATATACACACACACACACACATACACACACACACACATATACACACACACACACATACATACACACACATACACACACACACACATATATATATATATATATAATATGAAAAACGTTCCAATTTCTTCCATGATTTCCATCAGTTTCGACCATTTCTGTCAGTTTTCCCCGACTCTGTCTTCTGAGCTGTTCATACCATCGTCTACCTGTCTTAACGTCCTCCACGGGTGCAGTCTCAGTGTATTTCCCTGCACTACCCTGATATCCTGACGGTATTACCTTAAAATATATTAATTATTTTGGGTTTGAATAATTCATTTAAGAGTGAGGGATGGTAGTATTTATATCCGTGGTGTATATGTCCATTGATACGCTGCAGGTATGAGTTTTAGCCACATACATTACTAGTGTCGTCTATGGGATTCAATGTGGTAGTATACAACACACCATGGTGACTTACAATCGATTCTTTATTTAAGGTTCACTGTACTGTTAGATCAAGTTACAAAGAACAGTCAGCCGCTAGCTTGCCCGTTTTCAGCGAAGTGAAATATATAGGAATAAAGGTAAGTGTGTGCATATGTTGAACTATCACGTTTGTTTGTAGGTTACTAATTCCTATGACTTATTTCTGTATGGATTATATCTTATTGTATTTTGTAGCTCTAAAATATACAATATGTTAAAGTGCGGTTGCAATCTTCAGTCTTAGTTATAAAACCCCACAAAACAAGACAACACGATGTGCAGCCTTAAAGAGACTGTACTGAGTTTGCTGCATTGAAAGATGTTTCCGACTGATAAAATCGTTTAACGTCTACACATACGCATTAAATATATTTTCTTGTTTTGAATATCAGTCTCTGTATATTTAACGTGTTTCTGATCGTCTTAATGTTTGTAAGAAGCCCAAACTGGATTTTGTCTTGAAATCATTTCGTACGTATGATTTTTTAAAAATAAATTAGGAAATAAAATTAAATTTAACCCAGTAAAATACTAGAACTGTAATTACAGTCGTTAAAAAGTCCCTGTCGATAACATCTTAAAAATTGCAGCAAACTCAGGACTGTCCCTTTAAGAAACACGTGTTTTACTTAAGGTTTGCAGCTGTTATTATTATACCAAATTGTCTTCAGAACTTTAATTTGTAAGAGCATAACAATTGCTTGTTTTTATTACACAATACTCTTTGAGGTTAAACATTGTTATTATTATTATTATTGTTTGTGTCCCAGTGAAATAGTTACGAGCTCTAGCAAGTGACAATGAGAATTGTTTCACGAGGGACATAGACGTGGTGTCGGGTGGTGGCGAGTTTAATATCCTGTTTATTATCCATAATCGACCTTGATTTATATTGCTCAACTTGGTTGGTTGGGCTTCATTGAAGGATGTAGTGCGATAATCGATGACGTTTACAAAGACATTTTTAACCATATGTGTAATAATAAATGCTCTATTTTGTGTTTCCAAAACAACTGGCTAATTGTTTGAACCACTGGTCCCAAACTATCAATATATGAGTGTGTATGAGCTTATGGCCTTACATAAAATAAAAATAATTTATTATTATTATTATAATATTATTATTATTATTATTTATTACTTATTACTATTATTACTGCTATTATTATTATTATTATTATTATTATTATTATTATCATCATCATTTCAGCTGTACAATACAACCGTCCATTTAGAAAATGAGCCAATAGAGAGTGTTCACTGCACATTCAGCTTCTTGAAAATAAGAACATTAAAAAAAAAAATTGTGAACGAAAGACTCTTGTTCCATCTGATTGTGAGATTAAGGTGATGAAAAGCAATTGGGACAAGGTCCACAGTATTAGAATCAAGCGCAGAACTAACCTGGAGCAATATGAAAGGACAACAACAGAAACAGCAATGAAGCTCACAACATCACCTAAAAATTGGCATCACGGAATTTGGGCTAATTACAAAGATTTTGGAAGTGTTATGGTATGTTGAAAATAGCAAACGTAAAATAATAAAAATACAAATCTCAGCATCACGTGATATGCTACTTTGGCCCAATCTTAATGACAGAACCTTTAACATTTTCAAAATGGTATCTCTGCCCCAGGCAGAGATAAAATGGAAGTCCGTTTGATATAATGATGCTTATATGTCACAGTTATATTGTCACAAGCTATTGCTTTAAGGCAGTCAGATTTTTACTCCAAATGATTGTGACAATAAGGGCCCAAGAAATGTTGAATATCCTGTTTTTGTATATTAAACAGTCTATTTTAGAATAAGCTAGATGATTCCCTTATTTTCTAGTCATCATATAAGGCAAGTATAACTATTTCTTGAAAATCACGATATCAACAAAGTCATCATATTTCACTTACATGACGAATTCACAATGTTATAGTCTTGCAAAAAATTACAATGTCTGCAGGTAGCGTTCCCTTATTTAGGTACAAATTTCATTGAAGCACAAGACAAGAACGTTCAAACATATTTTGTGAATTTTTTTTATTATGATTCACTAGTACTACAAATATGGAGTAAAAGGTAAACTGAAAATATTTATTTACAAATTACCCGTTATATGATATTTGAAAGGAATATAATTGTTGAAGTCAGAAGTAGCTTCTTACATGCACTTGGTGATATTATAAAATACTCGCGATAGAATACAGGTAACGTTATTGTGACCTGCGAAGAATCTGTAATACAAACTATTGTGTAGCTTTATTGTGTGTTACCATCACTAAAATAACTCACTTAGTCTATTTTTTAAATTAATAATACACTTCATATGCATACTACTATTGTAATGAAACTAATTCAGTTTTCTTGTCGGTCTTAATACAGGTTGAGACAACAGAAGACACATCGATGATAGAGGGCAAACAGTGCCACGCTGTTTCTGATCCTCATATGAAAACAATGAATGGCAGGTGTGTCACCTAATGATATTAATTGCTTCCACACACAAAACAACATCTAAACCGATGGAAATAGAACAACATTGTGTGGTGTTATTGGGCAAGCCAAATAAAGCATGGTGACCACCTATATATGCCGAATAACTGAAGACAAAAACCCGATGACATTATCAAGACTATTTGACAAACCTTTAAGTAGTACTAAACTACAAACCTTCTGGCTGGGTCAAAGTTCGAAGTGCACCCAATTTTTGATAGAGCAGTTAACACCACAAGTCCTGTTATTGGTGATAAATGTGTGTTGGATGTAAAAACAATTAGTTTTATCTGGGCCAAAAATGTATGCCATTTTATTTCATCTAGTACCACTGTGTTAAGTAGCCTTGTGCTTGAAACATGTATAGGGTACCATTAAAAAACCCACAGTACTCTAATTTTGTGCGGAACTAGGTTAGTCATAGACGCTACCCGTTATCTCTGAAATGAGCAGCATTGACCACCATTTTTGTTTCTGATTCACTTTAAGGGATGGTAATATTGATATCTGTGGCATTTATGTCGAATAATACGCTACAGGTAGGAGTTTTAGCCACATATGTTACTATAGTCGTCTGAGATTTGATTTAGTAGTATACACCTTTTAGCACAAAATTGTACATGTAATATGCAATATGATTCTTTATAAAAAAATACATATACTGTACTTTATTTTCTTACATCAGAAATTATTATGATAAAATATTATAATGTTAATTATATCAATTGTCGATATTTAGTATTCTTTTCGGTTGTTCAAAATATGCATGCTCAAAGTTGCAAGTGTCATATTTAACTATTGTACCAGTATTTGTGATAAAAATTAAAGTTTGTTTTATTTAACGACACCACTAGAGCACATTGATTAATTAATCATCGGCTGTTGGATGTTAAACATGTAGTAATTCTGACTCGTAGTCATCAGAGGAAACCTGCTACATTTCTGCGATGCAAGCAACTCAAGTGAGCACTCAACCGACTGAGCTAAAACCCGCCCCGTGTATTTATGATAAATAACTACAAATTAATCGATCTCGCATAAATTCTTTGCATAATTAACTTGAGAATTGTAAACTGTCGTCACTCGACGTAAACAGTGGTTTATTCAGGACACGAAATATCTTCATCGCGTATTCATTAAAATAACAGCTACTTCTTTGTCAATACAGCGATGTAATTCAAATTTATACTCTGACTTCAAGTGGTAATCTCTCGTCATCCTTTTTGTATTTATGCAGTATTATAAAAATTACAAAACAGAAGTAAATGAAATTATATGCATATAAGATTTTATTAGTTAGCATATGATATTTAATAAATATGTTGGTCATTGTGCACTGAGACTGTCCCTTTAATCTTTGTCAAGTTCTGAATAAAAATCAACGGCAACAACATGGAACAGTACTTCATGTGAATTGTCATATTTGCAGGTTATACGAACACCAGTATAAAGGTATTTTTACACTGTATACCAACTTGGACCTTCAAGCTGAGGTAAATATATTTCTTTTTTAATATATATATATTTTAATTTTCTTAATTTACATTTTACTCAAATCAAAATGAAAACGGCTTACTCTTGCAAGAATCTAAGATCATTTATACTCAAATAACTCGGGATGGGAATTCTGTAGCTTGTGCTACTGTTTTTCCATCAGACAAAATACTTTCCATAAGATTGCCTGACTCGGCATCAGTCTCTAGTGCTGAAGTTAAAGCCTTGGAAGATATAAAGGATTCTAGTGCATCCAAATTTATTGTTTTCTCAGACTTACTTTCGTGTCTCCAAGCTTTACGCAATAAGAAGCTGGACCATCCCTTAATTGGGATAGTGATAGAAAAGTGTGTCTTTTTATCCATTGCCAATAAAGACATTGTATTTTGTTGGGCGCCCAACCATGTTGCTACCAGGGGTAATGAAAAGACAGATTCAGCTGCCAAGTCTGCTTTGGATTTGCCTCATGCCAGGGTTGGTGTGCCTTATACCTATTTTAAACATAGTATCAACCAATTTATCTTTTCGACTTGACAATATTATTGAGACGGTGTGATTGTGAACAAGCTTCATGCTATCAAACCAGTCTTAGCAGAGTGGCAGTCCTCCTGTTGGCAGTGCAGGAAGGATGAAATAGTCTTGTCATACATCGATGATAGACGGCAAACATACTTGACAGTGGCGGATCCAGAAAATCCATGGGTGGGGGGGGGGGGGGGGGATATATTTTAATGTGCGTGCTGTATTGTTGTTACTTAATTATGTGTTTAGGCTGTACTTGTTGTCCTATGTACCTAATCGTAAACCAAACGTCAACTTCACCTGAAAGCAATTCAAAAGAAAGGGGAGGAATTACGTTAACCTGGCTAGCTACATTTGAAGGGCTTTTGCCCTTATAGTGCGATTTTTATTTTTAAAAAGCGCTAGGCTTCTCTGAAGAAAACAAAGTGTTTTATTGGTTATGCATATTTCACAAGCTTGCGTATTTTCGTTGTCTTTTATAGCCTACACCAGTTTCCACTGACTCTCTGCACTTCTGTTACGCCGTAATATAACTAAAAGAAACTAGTTTATTGATTAATTTATTGATTAACCCCTTAGATGCTAGGGATAATAACACAACTGTAGACATATTATATGGTGATTATATAACAATATACATCTATAGAGGATAATAAACGAGTTACCAGTTACTATCAAATTTATGTCTCGAGTGAAATAATTTTCACTTGTCACGAGCTTTAGTTGATAATAACTGGCACCGAGTTTGTTATTCTATTTATTACCCCAGCTATTTAAAAGCCTTTATTTTTTATATAGTCTACATCGTCTACACGTCAATGTAGGCCTATATAGAAATGATGTAAACTACTTTACTGTTCTGGGTTTGCTTTAACTTCGTATTTTATTCACTGTTCACAGATAATTTTCAAAATCCAAAGTTCTGTATATTCTGTAAAAAGCAAATCTATAATGAATTGCATTAAACTACAAGTTTATTACAAGTTTAACACTTGAAACCAGAAAGACGCAAACGCTTTAAACTACGTGACGTCATTGTGTGTGCTTTGCCAAATCGTGATGATGTCATATTTAGTACCGACAAGGTGATTGGTTTGTTGGCGTCAAATCGTCCAATAGAAGTGTACGTTAAACCAATATATGAGAAATTATGATTTTTATTTTCCCCGTTATGAGTGCCTGCTGGGGTAATAAATATATATATACATACATACATACATGTATAAAATCCACTCCTAGTTTTGTGTATCGTGCATAAAATCCGTTTCTAGTTTTTGTGTACCATGTAGGAATTAATTTGTTATAGTCGCTTATTAAATATTTATAAACCCTACCCTATGTGTAGTTACTAGATATAATATTAACTGTTGCCATGTAAATACAGAAACGGTCAGTATAATCTGAACATATATCTAACCCAGTAATGATTAGAACGCCCCCCCCCCCCCAAACAAAAAACAACATGTTTTACCTATTTATAGAATAAAATTGCTATATATAAACTGCGAGGCTGTGTAGGGTCCGCTAGTGTTCACCTATCCACTAGTGTAACAATGAACACTAGCGGTTGCAATGTTGACCGCTAGTGTAATAATTTAAAATGTTACAGTAACAGTCAACACAGTCGACTAATTTTACTACATCGACCGTTAGTGTAACAACGCCAACGATTAGAACAGCAATTAATTAATTCAAAATATTGTTGTATTGCTGAAATATTAATGTATGTTGAATTATTAAAATTAAATGTTATGTTTTTGAAGTTCATACGCTGATGAACATCAAAACCGTTTTACCCACATAACATCAACAATATACCATTCAATTCTTAAATAATACCTGTAAATTTCTGAAATGTACTTATTTACTCGGGTATATTTTAATATTATCTGAATCAAAAGAAAGTTTTGTTGCTGTTTATTCAGCAGCTAATAGGTGTCAAATATAGCGTATTTTTGCGACATTAGAAGAAACCATTGCCGCCATAATATAGTCTATTCGTTTTTTTAATAGTACCAAGGGTCTGTTACGTGTGTTTTCCCATAGATAGGACAGCGCATACCACTTGCCAGTTGCAGATATACAAAAGAATACGCGCATTTGTTAGAACTAAAATTCATATAGTATGTGAATAAATTAAAACAGTGTTACCATGCCATCTTTAAATGTCAAGGCTGTTATAGTCCGGTGCACTGTGTCTATATTATTACTTTCGTACAGAATTTTTGGGGATTTGCCTTATATGTTTGACACATAACAGCCTCTGGAAAAACAGTACGCTGGGGTGTCCTTTTCACAAATATTCTAATATTCTAATATCTTCTATCTTCAAGGACCATAATTCTGTCATGAAACTCAAACTGTGTCTGTAACTCCACATGATATATACAAACTTCCAGCTCAATATCTTGACGCATTGCAAAAAAAAGTCTAGGAAAAGGCTGACGGACAGACTGACAGATGTTGGAGACAAAACCTATAGTCCCCTCCGGTTAGGTTGGTATAGGACTACTAAACACCCTTGAAAAAGTAAAGTTTGTTTTATTTAATGACGCCACTAGAGCACATTCATTTTTATCTTATCATCGGCTATTGACTAAAACACCCTTAAATTCTCTCTTGTACAACAATAGGTTTTGATAATGAAATTTATTTTTTTATTATTTGTTGCAGTACGATATTGAATACGATGTGATGTTTCTTTCGCATTTCATTGATATAAATTGACTAAATCAAAATAATGTCCAACATCAAAACCAGTTATGTGAACACTAACGGTCGACATTGTACATAGTTAACCGTTAATGTTCACGTTGTTACACTAGCGGTCAACATTGCAACCGCTAGTGTTAACGTCAATTTTGTGAACACTAACGGTTGCATTGTCGACCGTTAATGTTCACGTTGTTACACTAGCGGTCAACATTGCAACCGCTAGTGTTCTATTGTTACACTAGTGGACAGGTGAACACTAGTGGACCCTACAAGGCTGTCTAGTTCCGTCCAATGTGAAATAAACCGCGATCCATAAAAATTGCTATAACAAGTGAGGAAAACAACTGTGCACAGAATATGTTACGCTGAAATACGTTACGCAAAAAGAAACTACACCCCCCCCCCCCGTTATTATTTGTTGTGCAGAAAAAACGTTTTTGATATGGAAATACGGTTTTGTCGTTAACATCTACAAATATTTTTAAAGCGAATGCCGAAAAACATTTGTTTTTAATCGTAAGTGACATTAATTAGACTTTGTGTCGTTCAGACTTGTTAAGAATTACAATACTATTTTTAGGTTCAAGTGGAAACAGCTCCTTGTTACAATAATCGTGCATACTGTGTATGTGGCCTCGCCATCAGAGCTGGCCGAGCTGTGTTCGCTATTGAACAATGCCATGGGAGGAAAAGAATAGATTTCCTGTTATGCGATGATTATGATGATGTTTTGGATGTCAGGAGAAGAGACTCAACACACTACGAGGTAAAACAAGTAAATAATTAGAGGCGACTCCAAGATTCTCAAGGAGGGGGGGGGGGAGATAAAATTCTAAAAAGGGAAATTTGAGTGTCGAAGGCAAATGAGACGCGTTTTGAGCGCAAGTTGATGTATATTGTAGATCATGATTAAAAAAAACCCACCACAAAAAGTCATTAAAAAGGGCACTTCAGACGGACGTGTTGGGTGGGTATGGTGGGGGTGGGGTGGGTATGGTGGGGCTTGTGAGGATATGTATTTATACATTTTTTTCCGTTAGCAGGTCAGGTCAAGTCATAGGGTTTTACGTGCACATTCAGAACAAGCTGTTGTAGCGCACGCCCGTCGTGGGCACAAGAGCCGGCCTAGGCCGGCTCCTCCGTCCATGACAGGAAAGGTGGGGGGGGGGGGGGGAAGGGGAGAGGAGGGACCGCCTGCACTGGCAGGTGCAAGGGAGCACCAGTAGCCCGATCGAATCCGGTAGCAGGCGGGTGGGGGTGGTGGTGGCGCAATGGAATTAGCAGCAAGGGATCATTTATATACACCTTCCCACACATGGACAGCACATACCATGCACTTAGATAAACTATTCGTAGGACACTGGTTGGTACAGGAAAATCCAATGTGTCTGCCTAGGAGATTCGATCTTATCCAAAGCATTAAAACCGTAAATTAAAAAAAATATATGTTAAGTATAAAGCCAAAATAAAAATATGTTGAGTAGACTTTGATATTAATAATCTAAAAAAATTTAGCAATCGCTACATGATTTAGATCAACCAACGTAATGTAAACGGTAACAGTGAGGTGGGTCAGGTCCGGACCAGGCGCGGCAGCGTTTAATTTTTGGTGGCAATGTAAACGCAGTATTAATATTTAATCATTGTTAGTGCTATCTTATTTTGTATGTACCTTTATTTTTCGGTGGTTTCAGTGGAAACATATTTTTTTTAAAGTTCAGTTTTAATTCCAAATACGTACCTCTCACATGTTAATTACCGTGTCTATTTGTGACACTTATCCGTGGTACAATGTTCATCTGTTTCTGTAGCTACACTTATAATTGAATAAAAAAGAAAGAAAGAAAGAAATGCTTTATTTATTATGCCTATGGGCAGGGTGAACCCTGAGTGTCAATTAATTCAGAATTGTGTAGAGGGCAGAACAATTTAAATCTTCCTTTCTCAGAATAATGTACCTGTGTCGTTCTGTTTATATAGTGAAAATAAATACTAGCATACTTGTAAAATTACACCCAACCACCCCAACTGAATGAACACTTTTAAGGAAAGAAAGAAAGAAATGTTTTATTTAACGACGCACTCAACACATTTTATTTACGGTTATATGGCGTCAGACATATGGTTAAGGACCACGCAGATTTTGAGAGGAAACCCGCTGTCGCCACTTCATGGGCTACTCTTTCCAATTAGCAGCAAAGGATCTTTAATTTGCGCTTCCCACAGGCAGGATGGCACAAACCATGGCCTTTGTTGAACCAGTTATGGATCACTGGTCAGTGCAAGTGGTTTACACCTACCCATTGAGCCTTGCGGTGCCCTCACTCAGGGTTTGGAGTCGGTATCTGGATTAAAAATCCCATGCCTCGACTGGGATCCGAACCCAGTACCTACCAGACTGTAGACCGATGGCCTAACCACGACGCCACCGAGGCCGGTCTGAATTTAAAAAGAGAGAGAGAGAGAGAGAGAGAGAGAGAGAGAGAGAGAGAGAGAGAGAGAGAGAGAGAGAGAGAGAGAGAGAGAGAGAGAGAGAAAAAGACAGAAAAGCAAAAACAAAAACAAAAATAAAAAAGACCAAAAGAAATCCTGCTGGTTTTAATATTTCAAGAAAGGAAACTAGTTTTAATATATAATTATTGTATCTTAACTATTTTTGTAGATTCTATTTCCATCTGGCACAGTTGTAAAAGCCGCTATAACAGATGCCCAATTTATGAATGTTTACGTTGTTCCTTCTATCAACGATGTTGGTAAGAGCAGAGGACTCTGTGGCAAACTTTCCAACACAGACACAGATGACTTTGTGAAGAGAGATGAAAGACAGTCTCGTCCAGGTCATGAATTCTCGGAATCATGGAGGTATGACTTTTATACTGTTACAGATCTAGGTCAATAAGCTGTTTTATAGATCAAGGACAACAAATATTAAAAGTTACAAGTACCTCTGTGTTGTATTGTTAAATTGAACATTTTGCAATAATAATAATAATAATAATAATAATAATATGAATCAATGACAAAACTAGTTGAAGAATGTGGTATTTTCTCTCGAGTTATATGTATTCATTTTGTTTACAAAAATATGTGCTTCAGGTATATTTGATGTCTGAAACAAAAACAGCTGTTTTACCAATTAAGGATTAGGATTTGCATGTATGTATAGAGGATTCGTCACGAGTGTTTGTTTTTTTATTATTGAAAATATCAACCAAATCTATTTTAATCGGTATTTTGTCGAGGCGCTGTGGAGATAAATACCGATTAACTAGACGAGGTTGATAATTTACGTACTACACAACATGAGTAGTGAACTCTATTTATTGTATAACACTTCTAAATTAACATTTTCATTCGATATTTAGTAAATTACAGTACTGTAGTTGCCTCCATCAGTAATATGTCATCATAATTAGCACAAATTACTTTAACGTCACACAATTTAACTAAATCTTATGACAATGTTACGCTCAGGTATACAAGTTACCTGACGTCATATATGATTTACAAATGACGTCACATCGTATATGAAACATTACACAAGGCTGCCACAGAGTATGATTCTTAACGTTAAGTAAATGCTAGATCATAGATTTAACAAAGTGTTGTTATGACGTAAAATTAAAAACCGTTTCTGTAAAACATAAAAGAAGGTATAATAAATACAGAACTTCACATACGTTCTTTTCGCTTCCTATTTATTGCACTCTTTTATTTTGCGAAATAATATACAATTCGACCGCTACGCGGTCTTGTGGTATATATTTTTGCGCAAAATAATCTCATGCAATAAATAGGAAGCGAAAACAACGTATGTGAAGTTCTGTATATTTATTATTACCTAGAGACCGTGTAAATTTGCATACACCTTTAAATTTGCATACCATTATTAACCCTGTTAACACACTAAATTATCACATGCGTTTATGACAGGGATATCATGGGTAAGTTATAGGGTGAATGTATATATTCAATCTAATTAAAATTAGCTCCACTATTACATGTGGAACTAACAGTAGCCCGTTGGATGAGATCCAGTTGACCTTTCATTCGACCAATCAAAACCTTACTTGCAAAATCATGCCAGTGATTTGAAAAGAATTTGAAAACATTCGGCATTATGCCGAGGGTATACGAAATGATTCGGGTGTATTACGAAGTATACCGAAAACTAATTTCAATATAAAATTTTATATAAAATTTGTTTCAAGACGAAAAAAAAAAACAACGTGATGGTATAGCCATAAAATCTGTTGATACTAGTATACAATCCAGAGTTTATCACTGCACTTTCCCCACTGTTTTTTTCAATGTTGAAATAGACCAAAAAGTTCGTCTATTGCATAAATAGTCTCGCCCGATATTTTTAGAATTTGTATTCTCCCAAATGACGCTATAAAAGACGAAGTGTAATTGGTCGATATTTAAATTGTTATTTATAGATGAAATGTCACCCGGACATGGGAGTTCACGCAATTCTGTTAGATCTACTGGTCTCACCAGTAGAGCTAATTTTAATCAGATTGGTATATATTTAATGTAACAATAGTGTATATGAAAATAATCATATTCTCCATATATGGTTAAAGAACGGCAAAGATAGGCATGTATACTCATTGGTAACCAGTATAATTCTTGTCTGTTATCGTTTTAGCCCCTCCCCCTCTCCCCCTCCCCCTCTCTTAGACTATAACTATGTCAGAATTACCAAATGTTTGACATCCAAATAGCCGATGATTAATAAATCAGTGTCAGCTTTCAATATATATTACTTTAAATACAATTCGTGGGACACACTAATTAAATAATTAATACTAAATATATTTCTATTGTAGAGTTACAAAAAACAGCCTCTTTGACAGCAACACATATAATGACTTGAAGCCTTGGGATGTATTAACGAACTATTGCAGCTGTCCAAAATGTGATAATCCTCCGTGTAATACAGTGCAATGTGGACCAATGCAGGAGGTAAAATCCTGCCAAAAAAATAGACCAAGTGACAACACAAAAGTTATACCCAAAAGGAGTAGATGTAGCATCCATGCCAGGAGAAAGCGCTCTGTGGTTGAACATTCACGAGACACACGCCAAATGATGTCGATACATAAACGGGTATGTGCATATATATATATATATATATATATATATATATATATATATATATATATATATATATATATATATATATATATATATATGATATTTTAATCTTACCGAAAATATTCATATTTTATGTGTGATAAAAGGTTATTAATGTGTTATTACGATATTAATAGGGAGAAAACAATTGCACACTAAATTCACTAAGCTGTAAGATGTTTTCCATCTTCGCAAGTCAGGGTACCATTATAATGTTCAGTACTAATACTTTGTGACATGTCACGTTCACAAAATTGCAATATCAAAACGTTTTAATAACTTCGATTCTTAAGTTACAAAATATCAGCTTTTTTATATTCTCTTCCTTAGTATATTGCTGCTTCAATTCCACAAAAAGAGAAATTATTACTGCAGTATGATATTTTAAAATTGTTCCATCCGCAACATTTTGTTGTAAATGAGACATTTTAAAACCATTTTAAAATATATTGTTTTATTTGTGTAACTGCCTTAATACCATTACCAGGTTTTAGATAAGCAAATGTAGTTGGTGTAGCTATTAACACCTTTAGTGACAGAAAGAACTTTTGAGGTACGCTATCATCAGTGAAAAGTGATAGCACTTTTCTGTCCCTTACCGCAATGTAGCCCGAGTACTCTGACTGTAAGAGAGCTAGATGGACATTTGGAAGGTTATACGCTGTAACGAAAGCGTATATCCGCAATGGTGATATAAACATCTGTATGAGCCATATGAAATAATATTTATATGATCGTTTTTACTGAATGCAGCACCAATAGTATGCCTTATATGTTTTCTGCCATAAATACTAATGAAAATATCAAGGGTTCAAGTCTGAATGTCCCATCTGTAACAAAACAATACCATGGAATCGCCCATTTCTCAAATTAACTGTTTGGCGTATTCGTTAAAAGTCTTAAATATACGTCAATAATTTCTTAATTATCAGTTAAGACTTTAATTCATATGTTAAAACAAGTTTATGACTATAGTTTGGTCGTGGTAATAATATATGTAGCAAGATGGTTTACTACACTAGTAACAAATGGCAGTAACAATTTCCACTGTCCGTGCCATACGGTGATGGTAGTATTTATACTATAAGAGACAATATTTACAGTATTTTGTTTTTAATATTATGTAATATTTGGTAGGCTGCACAAGACTGGTTAAACGGCTGGACCAAGGAAAATGCAACAGTGTTCTGTCAAAAACATTTTGACGTGTCACCTTCTACACAGGCGTGTCGAGATATTCCGACTGTAAATGTGACGAAAAACATAGACGACTGTGTATTTGACATTTGGGTGAGTTTGTTTTTGGTCCGAATGTGTTCTGCAATTACTAAATACAAAATGTGTCTTTGGTTTATTAAACAGGTGAGTAGCCAATATGCTAAGTGCAAGGTGCACAATATTTCATCTCAAGTTAAATTGCATAGGCAGAAGGAATTTGTCTTAAAACATTTCAGTTTTTGCCCTGAAAAAGTCTAATGCCTTTCTTGTGGGAAACGACAACAAACCTTTCCCCTGCAGAATTAACGTCTGGCATGCTGGTCATTAATAAATGTGTAATGGAATATCCTCTCATGAAAGACCCCCATGAAAGACACCCCCCCCCCCCCCCCCCCCGACGAAAAAAATCTTTAATATGTTTGTTGTTTCTTGTTACTTCCAACGGAGTGTTTATGTCCTAGCTCTATCACAGATATGTTACACCAGCATACGGATATTACATTTTGTGGTTATTGATGACTATTGCATTTTGACAGGTTAAATGTTCATAGCGTTTTTTTATTTATATAGCACAATCGAGTAACTTAACAAAGTACATAACATTTGCTAATTGTTAAACTGGCAACATTTCCATAAAATGTTAAAACATTGCTTATAATAATTGTGTACGTTTAAAGGCATCGGGCGGCACAGATTTCTTTGACGCTGCGTTAGACAACATCCAGACGACTTGTATGCAGGAAGTGGTGATGAACAGTACGTTCCACCAGGAGGCAGGGGGAGAATCGGTGATAGACAAAGTCTTCAAGGTCGCGTGTCCAAACGGCTGCCATATGAAAGGAGACTGTGTCAATGGTTTGTTTCAAAATATTACGTATTTTGGTCTTCAATATGCAGTCCTTGCCGTTTAAAGGGATCCATTACTCTCGGTTCCTATCACTCTCCTAAGACTAGTTCAAGTAGAGTAGATGTTAGCTTTCCGTTAGCATGTGCATTTATATAGTTTCAATATGGCAATATCTTAAATGGCTCCCCATAATTTTAATCACTCCCCTCAAGTTGTTTTACGTTGAGGTCTGACTACTAATGGAAAATATAATGCATGTCACGGACATCTAGCTCGTACACTGAAATGCACATATAAAGTACGTTTGTTTTCTTTAACGACACCACAAGAGCACGTTGGTTTAGTAACCATCAACTATTGGATGTCAAACTCTGACATTTAGCCTAAGAGGAATCCTTCTGCATTTTTGCATTAGCTGCAAGCAGGGTTTCTGCCAGAAGATACGATGAGTACTATTACGTACCCTAAAATATCTTGGAAATTAATGGATACATATTTTTAATTTTAAGATATACTATAGTAAGAGAACTGATGCTTAAAATGTGTCAAAGTATATGAATGCAGCGTCTAATTTCAAAAAATGTCAGACCCGTAACCACTTAGTTCGGGTAATTAGGATCTGTTTTGTTTTTATTACGTACTCTAAAATTATTTTCTGGCAGAAAGCCTGGCAAGGGGTCTGTTATATGCACTTACCACAGACAAGACAGCACAGGGCTTTGGTATACCAGTGGTGAATGGGCACTGGTTGGGACTGGAAGAAACCCAATCAGAGAATAAGTCCACTGACGGCATTCGATCCCGCGATCCATGCACCTCAGAGGAGCATTCTACTGAATGCGCTAGATCTCGCCCCGAAATGCACTTATAATCAGATGTAATGACTGTTAAAATGCACGAGAAAGTAAGAGTAAAAATACTAGAAAACTGTAGCTGAATCGAAAGTCATTCTTGCCGATTAGTAGTGAAATATGTTTTAATCTACTGATTTTATCACAAACAGGATAGCACACACCATGGCATTTTAGATGAGTGGAACGGAAAATTAAGTATGGTTTTAACTCCAATGTAATTTTAGTCAATATTAGTTCTGTTAGGATACATTAATGATGGCCAGGCTGTAGAACTACGACATTATTTATTATCACATGATAGTATGTTTAATTTAACAGGTAAATGTAGATGTCATGCAAATTACTCGGGCTCGGACTGTTCCATTGACAACAATTCTCCTCCAGCATTAACGGAGGTTGATTTCGAAGGACTATGTGACGTACACGACGACTCATGCAGAGCGGTATCTGTGTTTGGAGGCAGGTTCGTCGACAGTCCCAGGACCAAGTGCAGGTTCAAACACGTTAATGTAAGTAAAACAGTACACATTTGAAATATTCATCACCTGTAGTAAATGACTTGGGCAACACCTGGTGCTTTCGTCTACAGTCTCAGTTTAAATATTCATCATCTGTAGTAATTAACTTAGGGTAACAGCTGGTTCGTTCATCGACAGTCCCAGTTTGAAATATTCATCATCTGTAGTAAATGACTTGGGCAACACCTGGTGCTTTCGTCAACAGTCTCAGTTTAAATATTCATCATCTGTAGTAATTAACTTAGGGTAACAGCTGGTGCGTTCATCGGCAGTTCTACTTTGAAATATCCATCAGCTGTAGTAAATGATTTAGGGTAACAGCAGGTACGTTCTTCGACAGTCCCAGGTTGAAATATGCATCATCTGTAGTAAATGACTTAGGGTAACAGCTGGTGCGTTCGTCGACAGTCCCAGTTTGAAATATGCATCATCTGTAGTAATGACTTAGGGTAACAGCTGGTGCGTTCGTCGACAGTCCCAGTTTGAAATATGCATCATCTGTAGTAATGACTTAGGGTAACAGCTGGTACGTTCGTCGGCAGTCCCAGTTTAAATATTCATCATCTGTAGTAATTGACTTATTATAACAGCTGGTGTGTTCGTCGGCAGTCCCAGTTTGAAATATGCATCAGCTGTAGTAAATGACTTAGGGTAACAGCTGGTACGTTCGTCGGCAGTCCCAGTTTAAATATTCATCATCTGTAGTAATTGACGTATTGTAACAGCTGGTGTGTTCGTCGGCAGTCCCAGTTTGAAATATGCATCAGCTGTAGTAAATGACTTAGGGTAACAGCTGGTACGTTCGTCGGCAGTCCCAGTTTAAATATTCATCATCTGTAGTAATTGACGTATTGTAACAGCTGGTGTGTTCGTCGGCAGTCCCAGTTTGAAATATGCATCAGCTGTAGTAAATGACTTAGGGTAACAGCTGGTACGTTCGTCGACAGTCCCAGTTTGAAATATGCATCAGCTGTAGTAATTGACTTATTATAACAGCTGGTGTGTTCGTCGGCAGTCCCAGTTTGAAATATGCATCAGCTGTAGTAAATGACTTAGGGTAACAGCTGGTACGTTCGTCGGCAGTCCCAGTTTAAATATTCATCATCTGTAGTAATTGACTTATTGTAACAGCTGGTGTGTTATTCGGCAGTTCTAGTTTGAAATATGCATCATCTGTAGTAAATGACTTATTATAACAGTTGGTGTGTTTGTCGACAGTCCCAGTTTGAAATATTCATCAGCTTTAGTAAATGACTTAGGGTAACAGCTGGTGTGTTCGTCGACAGTCCCAGTTTAAATATTTATCATCTGTAGTAATTGACTTATTGTAACAGCTGGTGTGTTCGTCGGCAGTCCCAGTTTAAATATTTATCATCTGTAGTAAATTACTTAGGCTAACAACTGGCACATTCGTCGACAGTCCCAGTTTAAATATTTATCATCTGTAGTAAATGACTTAGGCTAACAGCTAGCACATTCGTCGACAGTCCCAGTTTAAATATTTATCATCTGTAGTAGATGACTTAGGGTAACAGCTGGTACGTTCGTCGACAGTCCCAGTTTAAATATTCATCATCTGTAGTAAATGACTTAGGGTAACAGCTGGTGCGTTCATCGACAGTCCCAGTTTAAATATTCATCATCTGTAGTAAATGACTTAGGGTAACAGCTGGTGCGTTCATCGACAGTCCCAGTTTAAATATTCATCATCTGTAGTAAATGACTTAGGGTAACAGCTGGTGCGTTCGTCGACAGTCCCAGTTTAAATATTCATCACCTGTAGTAGATGACTTAGGGTAACAGCTGGTGCGTTCATCGACAGTCCCAGTTTAAATATTCATCACCTGTAGTAAATGACTTAGGGTAACAGCTGGTGCGTTCATCGACAGTCCCAGTTTAAATATTCATCACCTGTAGTAGATGACTTAGGGTAACAGCTGGTGCGTTCATCGACAGTCCCAGTTTAAATATTCATCATCTGTAGTAAATGACTTAGGGTAACAGCTGGTGCGTTCATCGACAGTCCCAGTTTAAATATTCATCACCTGTAGTAGATGACTTAGGGTAACAGCTGGTGCGTTCATCGACAGTCCCAGTTTAAATATTCATCATCTGTAGTATATGACTTAGGGTAACAGCTGGTACGTTCGTCGACAGTCTCAGCTTGAAATATTCATCACCTGTAGTAATTAACGTACAGTAACAGCTGGGATGTTCCATTGATTGGGAACACATTTGATGTTTGTGACAGCGTAGTGAATCATACCACATGACAGTTTGTGCCTAAGTGTTTGTTACATAGGTGGGACATCATGATAACATTGTGAAAGCGTGTCTTTCATTCAAACCTCAATGTTCACAAAAGGTGTGTATATATTGGGAGAAATACATACCATAGAGTCGTTGTTTTGTTGTATGTTTGTTGTGCTTTGATTTGGTTCTTACTCATATTAAGTTAAAGGGAATTCGACGTCGAAACAAAGTTACTTTTTCCGCCAAAGATGATTGACAATAAAATCACCAGTAATACACGCAGATAATATCAAATTAAAAAAGGGGTAATAGAAGCATTTATTACTCCAGTAGGCACTCATAACTGGGAAAATAAAAATGAGAAATTATCATGCATTGGTCTAACGAACAATACTATTGGATGATTTGACGCTTACAAACCAATGTCCTTGTCGGTACTAAATATGACGTTGTCATGATTTGGCAAACACACACAATGACGTCTTGTAGTTTAAAGTGTTTGTTTTTACGGCTGTCTGTTTTTGGGGTTAAATTTATAACAAAATGTCATTTTAATGCAATTCATTATAGATTTTGCACGAGAATAAAGAGAACTTTTGTTTTTGAAAATGATCTATGAACGTGATTAAATTACAAAGTTATAGCAATACTCAGAACAGTGCGTAAAGTGGTTTGTATTGTTTCCATACATGTACGTCCATGTGTGTCGAAAGTAAAGGCTTTTAGAGAAAAAAATAGCTCAGGTAATAAATAGAATAACAAACGCGGTACCAGTTATTATCAAATTTATGTCCCTCGTAAAATAATTTTCATTTGTCACTCGCTAAAGCTCATGACAATTGAAAATTACATGTATTTCACTCGGAACATAAATTTGATAATGACTGGTAACTCGTTTATTATCCTCTATATAATTATCCATGGGGCTATGGCATATTTGGCATAATAATGAATTTGACAGTGGAAAATGAATGTGGTAATCAAAAGGCATACTAACCCGATGTTTAAATACGACTAATGATAAATTTCCCTTAAAATATATAGGCCTAACTAGTCGAGATTGTCGCAAATCATGTTGATACTGCTGTTATTATGGGGATGCCTGTCACGTGATTCAAAATATAATACACCACACGTCTGTGCTCCAAATTGACGTAATTTTTTTCTGGTTTATAGAAGATCGCCATAATTGAGTTTTCTTTTTTCTTTTTACAAAATATCAATAATAAGTAGGATATAGTGATTACTCAGATGGTTGTTTAAAAGAATAGTTCGTTTAGGGACAAATCAAATGTATATATTTTCAGATAATATTTTGTTGTGCCATTAATTGGGTCAACGGTCTGTGACTGTATGTCTTTATCAATTGCTGCAACGCCTTAATTGGCCATGTGTGAAAATCGATTGTTGGTTTTAAGAACTTTTGAAACTTAAAAAGTACATAGATACATGTATTCACACCTATGATAGGTGAAAGTTATCCTTAATACTTAACTCGTTGCGGATTAATCACCACCTTTTCCTTTGATAACGGTCGGCCGCTAATTGTGGAAGTTCGCTTCATTTGTCCTACTCCTGACGACCATTTCATATAAGGGTCTCCTGTTGTGCCGTCAGGAACACAACCTGTAAAAGCAAATGTATGAAGGTTAACTAATTTGCAGAGACAAAACAAAACAAAAACAACCCCTGAATATTTCCAGCGCTAGGCCTAGAAATAATGACTAAATTACACAAACTTTAATCATTGTTCTGGTTTTAAAATTATTTGCATTAAAGAGAGGACGAGACTTATTTTCGTGCTTATGTCCCGTTAAGGTTCTAGCACGCTGTCCTGGGCTCACATCTCAGCTATCTGGGTATTCTATCCAGGACAGTGAGTTGGTTGTTTGTTGGTTAGTGGTTAGTCAGAAAGTAGAGGGTGTAGTAATGTGGTCTTAGGAATCATACACAAAATATACAAGGTACTGGCTCCAACCCAAAGCGAGTTCTTAAGGGCTCAATGGGTAGGCGTAAGGCCACTACACCCTCTTCTCTCTCATGAACCACTAACCAACTAACCCACTGTCCTGGACAGACAGCACTGATAGCTGAGGTGTGTGCCCAGGACAGCGTGATTGAACCTTAATTGGATATAAGCACGAAAATAAGTTGAAATAAATAAATGGACAACTCCGATGTGCGTGTTGTAACTGTAAAATCTGCTTACTGTTGTTGTTTCAGGAGAATGGAAATATTCTGGACAACTCCGATGTGCGTGTTGTAATTGTAAAATCTGCTTACTGTTGTTGTTTCAGGAGAATGGAAATATTCTGGACTCCGATGTGCGTGTTCTTACTGCACAATTTGAAAGTCTGTTCGAAGTTGCCTGCCCCATACCAGTGCACAGATCGAAGCGGTCGGCGCTGGGAGCTACGGCTGAAGACAGACCTCGTGCTTACTACGTGTCCGTGTCCAACAACGGCGTCACGTACAGCCAGGAGAAAATCGTCGTCATCTACGACTCCACTTGTCAGACGTGTACACTATCCGGCACTTCTGTCAAATGCGTCACTGCGGTAAGTACTAGTTGTACTTTTCTTTTACTTAGTTATTATTTAGAACCAAGCCCAGTGGTAAAGCGTTCGCCTGTTGCACGGTCGATCCAGGATCGATGCCCGTCGGTGGGCCTATTGGGCTATTTCTCGTTCCAGCCAGTGCACTATGTCTGGTATATCAAAGGCTGTGGTACGTGTTATCCTGTCTGCGAGATGATGCTTATAAAAGATCCCTTGTAATCAAGCAATGTAGTGGGTTTTCTCCTCTTAAACGACATGCCAGAATTACCAAATGTGTGACATCCAATAGCCGATGCTACAGGCTGGTAGGTACTGGGTTCGGATCCCAGTCGAAGCATGGGATTTTTAATTCAGATACCGACTCCAAACCCTGAGTGAGTGCTCCGCAAGGCTCAATGGGTAGGTGTAAACCACTTGCACCGACCAGTGATCCATAACTGGTTCAACAAAGGCCATGGTTTGTGCTGTCCTGCCTGTGGGAAGCGCAAATAAAAGATCCCTTGCTGCTAATCGGAAAGAGTAGCCCATGTAGTGGCGACAGCGAGTTTCCTCTCAAAATCTGTGTGATCCTTGACCATATGTCTGACGCCATATAACCGTAAATAAAATATGTTCAGTGCGTCGTTAAATAAAACATTTCTTTCTTTCTTTCCAATAGCCGATGATTAATAAATCAATGTGCTCTAGTGGTGTCGTTAAACAAAAACAAACTTTCATATTTAGAACGATAATGATACAGAAATGAGAGTTCTGCGAAGAGGGAGACTGGTAACTTGACTCCTATGACCTACATATTGGCATGGTATGTGACGTCATGAGGTTATCCAGGGTTACGTCTACGATACATTTAGAAGCCAATTGTCCGTAGTCGTGTTTATATAGCCTGGCCATTTCTTTTGTGTAAAATATTGATTATTTTCAGCACTTTTATTTATAACAAATATGTATGTACGTGTGTGTGAGTGTTTATGTGTGTGTACAGGTGTGTATGTGTGTGTTGTATATGTGTGTGGTGTGTGTGTCTATGCGTTTGGTGTGTCTGTGTGCATGTGCGTGTGTGTATGCCTGTGTTTATGTGTGTGTATGTTTGTGTGTGTATGTATGCCTGTGTGTTTGTGTGTGTGTGCGCGTGTGCGTGTATGTATGCCTGTGTGTTTGTGTGTGTGAGAGAGGTGTGTGTGTGTGTATGTATGTATGCCTGTGTGTTTGTGTGTGTGTATTCATGTGTTTGTGTGTGTGCGTGTGTGTATGTACATGTATGCCTGTGTGTGTGTATTGCTGTTTGCGTGTGTGTATGTACATGTATGCCTGTTTGTGTGCGTGTATTCCTGTGTTTGTGTGTGTGCGTGTGTGTGTATGTACATGTATGCATGTGTGTGTGTGTGTGTGTGTGTGTCTGTGTGTGTGTGTGTCTGTGTGTGTGTGTGTGTGTCTGTGTGTGTGTGTCTGTGTGTGTGTGTGTATGTGTGTGTGTGTGTATGTGTATGTGTGTGTGTGTGTGTCGGAGGTTGTAAGATTTACACATATAAACTGCAATTGTATTGACTATAAAGTATCACCAAGTCAGAACCGTGTGGGACGTCTATAGTTTTTAGCTTGTGAAACTATTGTCATGCCACACGGTTCTGACTTGCAAACCAAAAACCCAACAAAAACCAATCATAATTTAAATAATAATAATTTAAATAATAATAATAATTTACATAATAATAATAATAAATAATAATAATAACAGCAACATAACATCAGCAATAAATGAGTGCTTTGATTATTGTCTTTGTAGGAGAATTATTGCACGCTGGGTACTAAATGCATCCCGAAGGGTGGCAGGTATCCATACGAGGGTTGTCTGGTGTGTGACATTAACGGAAAGATGAAAACCTGGCAGGACGATCAAGGTAAGTTTCCAGTAATATGAGATCACAGATATTTTATTTTATTTTATTTTATACACTATAGTAAAATACTCCATGCTAGTATAGAACGTATACTGTTAATGATATCCGCTAGTAATGACAACACACATTATTGGAATTAGTTGTTGACAGGTCTGTGGGAAGTAGAGGGGTGAGGATGGATTGGTCTGTTCCTTCTCCCCTTATTTCAGACCGAAAACCTTTACTTTGTTTCTTCTACTATGTATAAAAAATCCCTAAAATGTGCTCTAGTGGTGTCATTAAATAAAACAAACTTTATTTTCTTCTATTTTTAGCCTGCAGAAGCTGTATGAACGCCCCAGTGATGTGGATTCTTGTTGTGTTTCCAGCGTTCATCATGTTCAACATTTTTTGAAATGTAGTGCCTTTTTTATTCAGACTTTTTAAATGAACATTGGCAATGGATTGAAGTGTGCAAAAAATCTGACAGTATTGCAATATACGTCTACAGTACTGAATTACTAATTTAAAAATAAAGTCGTCGTGATTGGTTTAATTGTGATTTCTATTTTACACAATAATTTAATATTACTGTACCACTGCTATTAAAAATTAAATTAATCATTTATAGGTAAATTGAAATGTATATATTATGATTTTTCGAAATCTTTGTTTTACATCTGTACGTATATACTGTTGCTTTTTTAAATTAGATGTGCATCTGTGTGTTTTGATAATATATATATATTGGAGGAAAAAAGTTCGCATGCACCAAATAATAGCACATAGAATATAATTTACTTGAAGTCTGGTCATAAAATGTTTAGTAGATGAATGTGTAATCACTCCCTTTGATATTCCAGCGGTGTCCTTTCAATTGCACGAGCTATTCATGATTTGTGATCACAAGTTGCATTACTAGCATACATGATCCCATGCTCCTGTTTGACATATTTTTTCTTATCATTGGACTCTAAAACTATTGTACACACACACACACACACACACACACACACACACACACACACACAGCTGCCCACCTTTAATTTCCACCCAACGAGAACCCTGCCTAATATTTTAATTTAAACACTGTACTAACAGAATGATGGCATAATAAACATAAAATAATAAATATACTAATAAAATAAAGTAAATAATATAAATTAAATTAAATTAAAATAATTAAAGAAATATAAAATAAATAATATGTTTGTTTTTTTAGATAAATAAAAACATGATTTGCTGGTTTAAAGACAAATACTAAAAATGTTCAACCCACTACCCCAACCCCACTTATTTTGGCTTGATTTATTTTAATTAAACTGATGCTGAAAATGTAAGCACCTTAAAAAATCCTGGTGAAGCCCCTGCCCCTTAAACTGCTAAACTTAGTTGCAATTATATTTACATGTATGCTCCTTCCCATTAAACTGATAAGCTTACATGTAGTAGCAAATACATTTGCATGTATGCTCCTCCCCCTTAAACTGCTAAGCTTAGTAGTAATTATATGTACATGTATGTTCATCCCCCTTAAACTGCTAAGCTTAGTAGTAATTATATGTACATGTATGCTCATCCCCCTTAAACTGCTAAGCTTAGTAGCAATTATATTTATATGTATGCTCATCCCCGTAAACTGCTAAGCTTAGTAGCAATTATGTGTACATGTATGCTCATCCCCCTTAAACTGCTAAGCTTAGTAGCAATTATGTGTACATGTATGCTCATCCCCCTTAAACTGCTAAGCTTAGTAGCAATTATATGTACATGTATGTTCATCCCCCTTAAACTGCTAAGCTTAGTAGCAATTATATGTACATGTATGTTCATCCCCCTTAAACTGCTAAGCTTAGTAGTAATTATATTTA
>NC_054709.1:15608686-15623686 GCF_016097555.1 Gigantopelta aegis | reverse complement strand
TATAACCATAAATAAAATGTGTTTGAGTGCATCGTTAAATAAAACATTTCCTTCCTTCAAAATTATTGAAATGTGGTTAATTTAAGGAATATTATATTAGCCAAAACCTAATTGTTGTAGCCATTTTTAATAAAAATTAGCAATTGCCTAACTTGGCCATGTACAGGTGAGCTCTTCGTATGTATAGATTTTTTAAAAAAAGTCATATGTAAACAGAACGGTTTATGGGGTAGCCCGGTCCACGTTTTTTCACGATAAGTGTCCAGAGGAAATGTAGATTTTTCTGAAACAATGGATTATGATTTTGTCTGCAGTCACTCTCTGCTGTTCGTGTTAGTTCTGCTGTGATCCCAAACTCCTTTCCGTCAGTATGTTACCTGACTGAGGTGAAAGATTGCAAAATAGAAATTATATTTCATCTATGAGAAATTAACATCAACCATTTGCTTGTTGTTTTCTCAAGTACTCTGGATACCCACGGCATGCTTTCTGCATTATGGTAAGGAACTGAGGCACTCCCGTCTGAAACAGAAAATACAAAGTTAAAACAAGACAAACAATGTATCGCCAAACTGAAAGAAATGTTTTATTTAACAACGCACTCAACACATTGTATTTACGGTTATATGGCGTCAGACATATGGTTAAGGACCACACAGATATTCAGAGAGGAAACCTGCTGTCGCCACTTCATGGGCTTCTCTTTTCGATTAGCAGCAAGGGATCTTTTATACACACCATCCCACAGACAGGGTAGCACATACCACGGCCGTTGATATATCAGTTGTGGTGCACTGGTTGGAACGAGAAACAGCCCAATGGGCCCACCGACGGGGATCGATCCCACACCGACCGCGCATCGAGCGAGTGCTGTACCACTGGGCCACGTCTCACCCTCACTAAATCAGGAGATGATATAATACTATCTCCACTGAGGGGATTCGAACCACGGACTCTCAGTACTAAGAGTCCAGCACTCTACCAACTGAGTTAATAGGGAAATTCCCACTAGCTACTGCCAGTAGGAGCACTTTATACAAACACTACTACATAATACTACCTATGTTTTCGTTTCCAATAAAAGCCATTTCAATTTTATTACAAAATATTGAAAATGCAGCATTAAAATTGCTTTTTGACTCAAAGGAAAATGGACGTAGAATTACTGTATCTCTCTTAAATAGTGGCACATTTGTTTAATTTATATATGGAGTATGGTACTGTTGAAACGGCATCCTTTTAATTCCAGACAAAAAAGTAAAGTTTGTTTTATTTAACGACGCCACTAGAGCACATTGATTTATTATCTGATCATCGGCTATTGGACGTCAAACATATGATCTGTCTGGGTTTTTTTTAGAGGAAACACGCTGTCGCCACATAGGCTACTCTTTCTGATTAGCAGCAAGGGATCTTTTATTTGCACTTCCCACAGGCAGGATAGCACAAACCATGGCCTTTGTTGAACCAGTTATGGATCACTGGTTGGTGCACATGGTTTACACCTACCCATTGAGCCTTGCAGAGCACTCACTCAGGGTTTGGAGTCGGTATCTGGATTAAAAATCCCATGCCTCGAACCCGATCCAAACCCAGTACCTTCCAGCCTGTAGACCGATGGCCTAACCACGACACCACCGAGGCCGGTTTGTTTCCAGACAAAGTTTGGAACATTTGAGCAAAGTTACGTGAAACCAAAAGTAGGAATAACACTTTTTACACGTTAGTAGGGAGAGACGTAGCCCAGTGGTAAGGCACTTGCTCAATGCGTGTTCGATCTGGAATTGATCCCCATCGGTGGGCCCAGTGGGCCATTTCTCATTCCAGCCAGTGCAATATGACTAGTATATCAAAGGCCATGGTATGTACTACCCCGTCTGTGAGATGGTGCATATAAAAGATCCCTTGCTGCTAATCAAAAAGAGTAGCCCATGAAGTGACGATAGCGGGTTTCCTCTCTCAATATCTAAGTGGTCCATAACCATATGCCTGATGCCATATAATGAGAATAAACTATTTTGAGTGCATCGTTAAATAAAATATTTCTTTCTTTCTTTCTTTTTCTTATACGTTATTTGAAATACAAAGTATACAGTACAACAGATTTAAACCATAATAGCTCATAGTTCTTAACATTTCCACATTTTCACCTGCACAAATTTAATGTCGGCTTCTTTGGGAGTAGTGAAATAAAATACTTAGTAAAAAAAACGTGAACAAAAAAAGAAGGAAATTAAAATTTGTTTTATATAATGCCTTTTATACAGGTACAATTTTTTTACAATTTAATAATTTGGCCAGAAAGGAACTTCCACAAAAGAATATTCCCGGTTACTGTGCAAGGGGACATGGTGGTTGTGCAAGGGGACATGGTGGTTGTGCAAGAGGACATGGCGGTTGCGCAAGGGGACATGGCGGTTGCGCAAGGGGACATGGGGGTTGCGCAAGGGGACATGGGGGTTGCGCAAGGGGACATGGTGGTTGTGCAAGGGGACATGGTGGTTGCGCAAGGGGACATGGTGGTTGTGCAAGGGGACATGGTGGTTGTGCAAGGGGACATGGTGGTTGTGAGGTGAAAAGCTTCTAACTGAACGTGCATTAATCCCGCTGGTACCATTCTGTGGAAAAGCCAAGTTACACGAGGTACGTGGTTATTTATCAAACCATTCTCATTTTTCTGATTCTGTTCTAGACACAATTGAAATTCTGTCTGATGTAATGGTGCTAGGTCATTTTCATAAAAAATAAACTAGATTGCAGACACACATACATGTACATGTATCCTTAAACAGCACAGTCTACCAGGCATCGAAATAAGCATTGTGTCTGGTAACCCATTTACAGGTTACCACAAAATATAGCCTGGTAACCTATAGGTTACCACAACTATATGATAGTTAGAACTGAATTCCTGTTACTACTACTTTTTAACATCCTTACATGTGTGCCAGGTAATTCTTTACAAGTAGGTGACTCATATTTAATAACTGGACTATTGAATAAATAAATTGATACAAATAAGAATGTTCTGTTTTCTATTTTCTCTTATTTTATCATACAACAATGAAAGATAATCAGTGCACGTGCACATCGGTACGAGAAACGAAATCCGGAAGTAAATTTATCTAGTGGGCGCTGCTTAAACGCGGATTGCCGAAATTGCTTGCAATTGCACAAGTGCGCACGAACATCTGTGCAATGTCGCACGAGAAAACGAAACGTGGAAGTAAATTCATCTAGTGGACGCTGCTAAAATGTGAATTCACTATAATTGCTTGCAATTCCTTACGAGAAATGAAACATGCCATGGGAGTTCAGAATGAAATACCTGGTTTACGTTCGGAAATGAAACTACCGTTGTTGAATTTTTTGTTGAGAACGAAACACCGTTCTCGACTTTTCTTACATGTAGTAACCTCCCGGTAACCTGAATGACCGTTCTCGACTTATTTTGATGCCTGGTCTACTAAATACATGTAGGTCAATTTACCTTTGCACCCCAGTTGATTAACCAAGTCGGAATCATTCCTTTAGGGTTATCATAATAATGCATAAATGCTGAAAGAGAAAGAACAAAAACAACATGGAATAAATAATACAACTTAAAAAAACAAACAACCCCAACAACACCATCACCATATACAGTGAAACCTCTCAAAACCGGACACTCTGTAAACTGGAATTCTCTCAAAACCGGACTTTCTTCGTGGTCCCTTTTTAAATATATGTACAGAAGAGAACCTCTCTAAACAGGATACCTCTTAAACCTGGACTTTTTACCTGGTCATTATAGGGTGTCCGGTTTAGAGGAGTTCCAATGTAATATTTACACAGAAAAAAGGTTATACGAATATCTAAAATTAAGGAACCATTCACAAATGTCAACATTTTCATGAATATACACAGATTATTATACGAGCTTGTGTGTCGTACTGATTTTATGAAATGAGTGTCTGGATTTTTGTACTGTGAGCGACCGGTACTTACCATTTCACACTCGTAGTGCAAAAATATATGTACAGAGTATAGTCCGGTATCAACGGGGATCGACCCTAGACTGACCGCACATCATACGAGCGCTTTACCACTGGGCTAAGGCCAGCCCTATAGACATCAGCAGCATTTCACTATTAGATTAGTAAAAAATAGATCCCCTAAAACAATGTCATACAAGACGTAAATTGAATAATAAGTACATTTTAGCATATACTACATTATCATAAAGAACAAGATTAAAAACAAAATATTTTGACTGAAATGCCAAAATATAATTGGCGAATACATATTTAGATTGGCGAAAGAAATTGAAGATTGGTGAATGTTTTGGCAAACAAAAAGAGCCACCCAGGGCTAGCCCTGGCGAGAGGTAACGTAATTCATGCATCCTGACATGAGATTCATAAATCGGTACGATTCACACGCGAGTGTAATAATTTCTTTATTAGGCCATCCTTAAAAATATATTTGTTTGTCCATTTCCGACCTGTAATTTCAAATGTGGGTAAGTAGGTAGGGATTTTTTTTGTTTTGTTTTGTACCATACATATTTTTGCAAGAATAAAATAATTTGCATAAAAGGATACATATGACACCCAACTTGGTCACATATTAACATAAAATTAAAAATAATAATAATTAAAAAATTATTCTTCCCCAAAAGATGACAAAAAAAGATTTTGACGCGGGCCAATTTTTGTGGGTCGATCGGATTAGGACAAAGAAACTTAATTTTTATTTTCACCGTATCCATATTATTATTGTTATTTTTTTATGAATAACAAGAGCTGTCTGAAAATGTCTGAACCACATTTAGAAGAAAATGACAAAATGACGTCATATTTCACAGTCTGAGCTAGGGCTGGGGAATCAACGTCATGTTATTACGTCACTTCCCAAAATTACCTAATTACACTTGTCACTACACGTGTGTTTCATACAACTGTTATTAAATGTAACTTGGTTATGTTGAACCATGTGGATAATAAAAGTGTATATGCTGAAAGCAAAGGGGTTAATACCAGTGTACACCTTAAAGTGACAGTCCCAAGTCTGTCGCCATTGTTAAGATGTTGCCGACCAACAGTTAAAGTTTGTTTTGTTTAACGACACCACTGGAGCACATTGATTAATTAATCATCGTCTATTGTATGTCAAAGAGTTGGTAATTCTGACTCGTAGTCATCAGAGGAAACCATGGCCGTTGACCAGTTGTGGTGCACTGGTTGGAACGATAAAAAACTCAATCAGCTGAATGGATCCACTGAGGTGGTTCGATGCTGCGATGTTAGCACCTCGAGCGAGAACTCAACTGTCTGAGATAAAAAAAAAACATCCCACGACTAACAGAGACCTGTTAATAACTAGAATTGTACATTAAAGTGTTGACACTATACCAATCAAACAATGGGTCCACTGACGGGATTTGATCCTCCAACCCAATCACCTCTGACACTGACTGAGCTACTTTGTGTATATGATGAGAAATAACAAGTATGTGGCATGAATGGCCAAAAGAGACAAGGTAGCATGTGTTGTGGTTGGAGAGACAAGGACTGGGATGTGGAGGTGAACAGCAAAAGAGGTTGAAATGTAGGAGAATTAGCTGCTAGATTGGGAAGAAAAATAGAATGGAGTTGAACTTTAGGAGGAAGAAACTGAATGGAATTCAAAAGATAGAAAAGTAAGGTGACAGTAAATGGGGTTTACAAAAAAAAGAGAAGAGTTTTAAAAAAAAAATTTTAAAACAAGAATACCTGTGAGGTACATGATATGCTCATCAAAAGTAGGTCACAGTAACCTACACATAGTTATGGCATACGATACTTCACCATCCAAAGTTGAATTTGCAATGCAAGGTTTGATGCTCCTATATACTTTATTGATAAAGGGGTGGCAACCACGATCCTGGTATTTGTACACCAGGATCCTGCCTAGAATGCGGCTTCCCAGCCAGAATTTCGTATTCTCGGTGGTATCCAGGTGAATCACACCAGGATCCCAGTTATGGAGTGAATAAAAAAATTCTTTGGCTACCTTTAGTTCCTTGCTCCCCGTCTGACGTGAGCACTGCGCTCTGTTTGTAGTCGTCCACTCGGATGACCCCGGATTTCTCTGGTATACTGGACGACACCTCACTCTGTGCCAGGACGACCCAGGCCTTCATCCCAGCATAGGTCATCTCCCGCAGCTCTCGCTTGTACACATACTACACAGGTAGTTAAGGTCTCACACCACCATTAATTACTCCATGCAGGTCCATACAATTTCTATGTCATAATATATTCTGTGAAAAATACAACACTATTGAGAGGATCTCGCTTGTACACATATACTACATAGCTAGTCAGATAAAACCAAAGTTTGTTTCGCTTAGGTTAAACTCACATGCTTGCAGTTATTAAACATGAGAGTCCTTGCTGTTGGTAAAAATATACTTAACTTCTTTTTCATTTTTTAAATGTTCCTCTACTATAGTACTAGTATATTTTTTTTACAGGGCTTCTAGAATTTTTATAAAATCCACTTGCCATGGGACCAGTGATTTTAGAAATTTACTAAGTCATGATTAAAAATTCACTAGCCCTACTGCAAAGTTAATACAATTTTACTAAATACTAGTTAAATAATCAAATATGTTACCTGAAGAGGGAGAGTTTAAAAACACTAACATTGGGGGGTGGAGGGGTGGAGGTGGGGGCAGGATATTCATATTTATAAAATATAATTAACTGCAACATTTAACCAAAAAGATTCACTAGCTGTCAGGCATGGCAATAGTAGTTATTTACTAGCCAAACACTGAATATCATTAGCCATGGGAGTGGGGCTACCATAACCTAGAAGCCCTGGTTTATATGCACCATCCTACAGACAGGATAGTACATACCAGATCCTTTGATATACCAGTCGTGATACACTGGCTGGAACGAGATATAGCCCATGGGCCCACAGACAGGGATAGATTCTAGACCGACCACGCATTACACTGGCTGGAACGAGAAATAGCCCATGGGCCCACAGACAGAGATAAATTCTAGACCGACCGCGCATTACACTGGCTGGAACGAGAAATAGCCCATGGGCCCACAGACAGGGATAGATTCTAGACCGACCTCGCATTACACTGGCTGGAACGAGAAATAGCCCATGGGCCCACAGACAGAGATAGATTCTAGACCGACCGCGCATTACACTGGCTGGAACGAGAAATAGCCCATGGGCCCACAGACAGGGATAGATTCTAGACCGACCGCGCATTACACTGGCTGGAACGAGAAATAGCCCATGGGCCCACTGACAGAGATAGATTCTAGACCGACCGCACATTACACTGGCTGGAACGAGATATAGCCCATGGGCCCACAGACAGGGATAGATTCTAGACCGACCGCGCATTACACTGGCTGGAACGAGAAATAGCCCATGGGCCCACTGCAGAGATAGATTCTAGACCGACTGCGCATTACACTGGCTGGAACGAGATATAGCCCATGGGCCCACTGACAGAGATAGATTCTAGACCGACCGCGCATTACACTGGCTGGAATGAGATATAGCCCATGGGCCCACAGACAGAGATAGATTCTAGACCGACCGCGCATTACACTGGCTGGAACGAGAAATAGCCCATGGGCCCACAGACAGAGATAGATTCTAGACCGACCGCACATTACACTGGCTGGAACGAGAAATAGCCCATGGGCCCACAGACAGAGATAGATTCTAGACCGACCGCACATTACACTGGCTGGAACGAGATATAGCCCATGGGCCCACAGACAGGGATAGATTCTAGACCGACCGCACATTACACTGGCTGGAACGAGATATAGCCCATGGGCCCACAGACAGAGATAGATTCTAGACCGACCGCGCATTACACTGGCTGGAACGAGATATAGCCCATGGGCCCACAGACAGGGATAGATTCTAGACCGACCGCGCATTACACTGGCTGGAACGAGATATAGCCCATGGGCCCACAGACAGAGATAGATTCTAGACCGACCGCACATTACACTGGCTGGAACGAGAAATAGCCCATGGGCCCACAGACAGAGATTCTAGACCGACCGCATATTACACTGGTTGGAACGAGATATAGCCCATGGGCCCACAGACAGAGATAGATTCTAGACCGACTGCGCATTACACTGGCCGGGCTAGCTCTGGGTGAGTAAAATAATTTGCCAAATTGTCTATTATTATTTAAATTTCAAAAATGGCAGAAATTGTCAGTTATTTTCTACAAAATGGCAATTATTACATGAAATTATTTCGCCAAAAACTAAACTAAAATTTGCAAACTGCTATAAAAATTCGCAAATGGTGAATTTGGCGAGTGCCAGAGCTAGCCCTGACTGACCCTGGGTATGTCCCGCCCTTGAGGACGTCACAGTTAATTCATCACTCTGGAGTATTAGTTACTATTACTCAAATGATTGGCAGCAAGGGATATTTTATATGCACCATCCCATAGACAGGATAGCACATACCACGGCCTTTGATGTACCAATCGTTTTGTTGCCATTTGAGTCTTATTCATGACACACACACACACACATATATATATACACACATGTACTGCAGGGTTCGAAACAGCAGCCTGTGTAAAGCGATAAGGAAGGCCATGGTATGTGCTACCCTGTCTGTGGGATGGTGCGTATAAAAGATCCCTTGCTGCTGTTCGAAAAGAGTAGCCCATGAAGTGGCGACAGCGGGTTTCCTCTTTCAATATCTTCGTGGTCATTAACCATATTATGTCCGACGCCATATAACCGTAAATAAAATGTGTTGAGTGGTGTGTCGTTAAATAAAACATTTCCTTCTTTCCCTATTTTGAGCCATGTACTAGCATTGATAGTTGCTGTGAACAGGGGGAAAATTGTGTGTTTGTGTGTGAAATGTTTACATCAAATCTCAAATTATGTGTGTTAAATGTTTACACCAAATTTCAAATTTCATATCCACACATTATTTTCTAAGTTAGAAAGTGCTTAAAGTGATGTTGGTTGTTTGCAATATTTACATGTTGTAAATGTGTTTTTTTCGGGGGGTGGGGGTGGGGGTGGGAGGTGGGGAGGAACCATGTCACAATATTATTATTAATCCAGTTTACAGTAATAGTTATTTGAAGGATACATCTCGGTTGCTCATGAAAAACGGATAGTTGATATTCCAGTAAATCAGCTTCTTTCCATTAACATCAGTTTCATATAGTTCTGGAAAAAAAACCGTGACCTATTAAAGAGAGAGAGAGAGAGAGAGAGAGAGAGAGAGAGAGAGAGAGAGAGAGAGAGAGAGAGAGAGAGAGAGAGAGAGAGAGAGAGAGAGAGAGATGAAGGGGAGAGAGAGAGGAGGGAGGAGAGAGGGAGGGACAGAGAGAGTGAGAGAGAGAGAGAGGGAGGAAGGGAGGAAGGTGGGAGGAAGGGAAGGAGAGAGGAGGAAGGAAAGAGAGGAAGAGAGAGGAGGAAGGAGAGAGAGAGGGAGGGTGGGAGAGAGAGAGGGAGGAAGGGAAGCAAAGGGAGGGAGGGAGAGAGGGATGGATGGAAGGAGAGTGGAGGAAGGAGGAAGAAAGAGAGACAGACAGACATAAGGGTAATTTTTCAAGGGACAGTTATCTCATCTGCTATTTAGCTCAAGATTCTGTTATACTTTTTCCCCATAATGCTCTAAAATACACATCAGAGGTCCTAATTTTTCACACACTACCCCAACCACATGCTGTCTTATTTCCAGCAGGCCATGCACATGTTTTTTCAGCAGGCCATATTATTGTTTGCTGGCTATTTTGAAAACAAAACAGCAGGCCAAATTTTACTTTATATTTCGAGCCCTGCTGGTACCTACCAGCCCCTTAATTCTGATGGCTTAGCCACAATTCCATCAAAGGCCAGTCTGCATGGTCAGCCATTCAGCCACACCCATTCACATACCATTGACATACGAATCCCACTGTTTTCTGTACTCCAGGTCCATATAAACCTTAGCGCACACATCAGGAAGAACATCTTTCATAAAGCCGTATATCTTATACTCGTACAAACCAGATGCCTGTCAAACAGAGAATATATCTTATGTTATTCAATAACGTGCCCATATACGTACACACCAGAAGCCTATTAAATAGTGAATATATCTTATGTTATTTGATAACGTACCCATATACACATGTATGTACAAACCAGAAACCTGTTAAATAGTGAATATATCTTAAAGGCATACTGTCACAGATTTAAGGACCTGATTTCTCTAAAAATTGATCATAAATAAAAATTACGTTAATTTTTGAAAACCAAATCTAGCTATTGCATCACTTTAATTGAACCATAATGAAGTGAAATCCATGTCAATCCTCTCGGCAAGTTTAGTTTTTGAATTATGGCAATACAATTTTTGAATTATGGACCATTGCCATAATTCAATTATTTTGACAAAATACCATACTATAGTGGTTAAGTAGATGTTTGAATAGAGTATATTTAGGGGAAAATCAAATATATTTTTGTTCAGGTAATACTTTGTTAGGCCATTTAATAGGTCAGTGGTCTGTGACAATATGCCTTTAAACAAACCAGAAACCTGTTAAATAGTGAATGTATCTTACGTCATTCAATAAAGTATCCATATACACATGTATGTACAAGCCAGAAGCCTGTTAAATAGTGAATGTATCTTATGTTAATCGATTATGTACCCATATACACATGTATGTACAAGCCAGAAGCCTGTTAAATAGTGAATGTATCTTACGTTAATCGATAATGTACCCATATACACATGTATGTACAGGCCATAAGCCTGTTAAATAGTGAATGTATCTTACGTGAATCGATAATGTACCCATATACACATGTATGTACAAGCCAGAAGCCTGTTCAATAGTGAATGTATCTTACGTTAATCGATAATGTACCCATATACACATGTATGTACAAGCCAGAAGCCTGTTAAATAGCGATAAGAAAATGTATATATTTTATGCCATTCAATAATGTACCCATATACTTTACCAAAAGCTTGTCATATAGAGATAAAGTCTTTTTTGTTTAACGACAACACTAGAACATGTTCCGTTAATAGCAAGGGATCTTTTATATGCACCATTCCACAGACAGGATAGCATATACCACAACCTTTGATATACCAGTAGTCGTGAAATAATGATAAGACAATTGATATATTTTACATCATTCAATAATATACACATGCACCCATATAGAGGCCTACCGGCCTCGGTGGCGTCGTGGTAGGCCATCGGTCTATAGGCTGGTAGGTACTGGGTTCGGATCCCAGTCGAGGCATGGGATTTTTAATCCAGATACCGACTCCAAACCCTGAGTGGGTGCTTCGCAAGGCTCAATGGGTAGGTGTAAACCACTTGCACCGACCAGTGATCCATAACTGGTTCAACAAAGGCCATGGTTTGTGCTATCCTGCCTGTGGGAAGCGCAAATAAAAGATCCCTTGCTGCTAATCGGAAGAGTAGCCCATATAGTGGCAACAGCGGGTTCCCTCTCAAAATCTGTGTGGTCCTTAACCATATGTCTGACGCCATATAACCGTAAATAAAATGTGTTGAGTGCGTCGTTAAATAAAACATTTCTTTCTTTCTTTCCATATAGAGGCCATTCCAATACAAGTGTGTATCTACTGGACTTTGGACCAAAGGAGGGGTAGGACATAGTCCAGTGGTAAGGCACCTGCTTAATACGCGGTCAGTGTGGGATCGATCCCAGTCAGTGGGACCATTAGGCTATTTCTCATTCCAGCCAGTGCACCATGACTGGTATATATCAAAGGCTGTGGTATGTGCTATCCTGTCTCTGAAATGGTGCATATAAAAGATCCCTTGCTACTAATAAAAAAAAATGTAGCGGGATTCCTCTCTAGGACTATATGTCAGAATTACCAAATGTTTGACATCCATTAGCCGATGATTAATAAATCAATGTGCTCTAGTAGTCTTTTTAAACAATTGAAACAGACATTGGACCAAAGAGGAGGTGGGGGGGGGGGGGGAGGGGCAACCGAAACTGGGACCCTATGACCGTGCTACTTAGCTGAAGTGTCCCCTAGGGTTATTCTATAATGCTAGTGGATACTCGAGCTACATGATATGACAGACTCGGTCACCAAGTATAGTTTTCAAACCTATGGTGTAGTGCACATGGCAAGTCAATACTTTTCTTAACATTTACAGCAAGTTGCTTACCTCAACTTAGCAAATTTAAAATGGCGCGGATATGTTTTAAAGTTGTCGTTGAAGATTCATTTTGTTAATAATGATGCACGTACTTCAATCAGGATTTTGTGAGTATGGTAGGTTATATATTTTTGGTTTGTGTGTCCACTTGTTTCACTATTTTGGTTGAGAAACGGTTGAAACACGGTGACACAAGTTTTGATTACAGACTATATATAGGATATATAGGAGGCGACCGAAGCTGGGACCCGTGGTACTCAGCTGGGTGACTAGTCATAACGTCCCCGCGTCAAATCGCGCCCGCATATGAAGGACCATAACATCCCTGCGTATGAAGGAGGTCGTGCATTAAATAAACAAGTAAATGAGGTGAAAACATCAAATAATTAGCCTATTGGGCATTAAATACTCAAAACGGACAACAATCAAATTTTAAATGTCTCGTCTCTGATGTGGGATTCTTAATTAGTTGTTATAAGCGAGATTTAGTGGCCTCTTTGATTTAACATGGATATCCTTGTTGAGCATTAAATCCTCCAAACAGACAACAATAATTTTTTTATTAGAAATGGCATAATAGCGAAAGAGTTGTCGGTGTTGGGCACGGGAAAAAAAATTGTTGCAAGAAAAATAGTTAGGTATAGGCCTAATGGCATTCAGATATTGAATAGGGTTGAAATGACATTGAATTTGATTCCACTTCTCTCAAATAATTGTGTATGCATTGTGTAGTTAGTGTTAAATCAATCTAATTAAAATTAGCTCCACTATTACATGTGGATCTAACAGCAGCCAGTTGGAGCTCATGTCCACCAATCAAAACCTTACTTGCAGAATCATGCCAGTGATTTGAAAATAATTTGAAAACATTCCAAATTATCCTGAGGGTATACAACATATTTCATGTGAATTACGAATGCCTTATTTAGACCAGTAGAACTAATTTTAATCAGATTGCTAACAACACTGCATAGTCGCCAATGTCCAGGTAACATTTCATCTGTAAATAATAATTTAAATATTGACCAATAACACTTCGCCTTTTATAACGTTATTTGGGAGCATACAAATTCTAAAAATATCGGGCGAGTCTATTTTAGTGGCCGCAGTACAACAAACCATACCAATACGTACGGGGTGGGTTATTAGTCTTCAGTTTTACATTACAAATTATTTATTTATTAAAAAAACTAAAAACTAAATCAGTCTTCAGTTTTACATTACAAATGATTTATTTTATAAAATAAAACATGTTTTAAGGCATTCGTAATTCACACGAAACATGTATACCCTCAGGATAATTCGGAATGTTTTCAAATTATTTTTAAATCACTAGCATGATTCTGCAAGTAAGGTTTTGATTGGTGGACATGAGCTCCAACTGGCTGCTGTTAGATCCACATGTAATAGTGGAGCTAATTTTAATTAGATTGGTGTTAAGTATGACCGGGGACGTTTTGGTAGGAACCGGGTACGTTTTGGTAGGAACCGGGGACGTTTTTACACGGGGACGACATGACTGGTAACCATCAGATGGAGTTATTCTATAACGCTAGAGGACACTCGAGCTACGTGATATGACTGACTCGGTCACTGAATATATTATTCTAACCTCGGTGTAAAGTCTGTATATTGTAACGTCATGTGATTCAACGAACAACTCCCAGCCGTCAGTTTGCGGGTTTCCAAGTTCTGTACACGCCAACTCGAACAGCGAATCTTCGAATGTCGACATAGCTCGAGGTTAATCTTGATGAACTGCTTCGATTGTTGTCAAGCAAATTCTCCAACAGCCATTCCTGTAAACAGCAACATACCGGTTTTGTTTACATCCTTGATTGTAAAGGGAAACTACTCTAAATGGGAGAAGGTCAGTTTGCCCCAAACAGACTCGTTCCTTACCAACTCGCCCCCTGTAATTAATTATATAATTAAATCAAGTTAATTACTTATTTTTAAATTTTATTTATTACAATGTTTACGGTATTTGTGATGTGTGTATGTATGTATGTACGTATGTGTGTGTGTGTGTGTGTGTGTGTGTGTGTGTGTGTGTGTGTGTGTGTGTGTGTGTGCATATGTATGTGGTTTAAACAATATTTATTTCACACAAAAAATGGATTGGCAAACAAGCCATTGACCTATATGAATGCCTCTCCACGTATATGATCAGGCTCGAAGGAACAATATCTGCAGTTGGGGGTTGGGAGAGTGCACAATTAAGCACTCCTTCACAATCATTATCTGATTGGAATCGATTCATCTGGTCCATGACTGATAGCTAAAGTTTGTTTGGTATAACGACACCACTAGAGCACATTGATTTATTAATTGGTAATTTTGACATAGTCTTAGAAAGGAATTCCGGTACATTTTTTCATTAGTAGCAAGGGATGTTTTTTTATGCACCACCCCACAGACAGGATAAATCATACCATGGCCTACGTTGATTTTAGACCAGTTTAGTCGATTTCGATCAGATTGCACAAAACCAAATGTCAAAAAATTTGCTGAACCCATAACATATTCAGTAATGTATTCATGCACAAGACTTATTCCAAATTATTACCCCAGCAGGCACTCATAATGGGGAAAATAAAAATGAGAAATTATCACGCCAACAAACCAATCACCTTGTCGGTACTAAATATGACGTCAATGATTTGGCAAAGTACACACAATGGCGTTACGTAGTTTAAAGCGTTTGCGTGTACGTATTTCTGGTTTCAGTGTTAAATTTGTAATAAAATGGTGTTTTAATGCAATTCATTATAGATTTCTTTTTACAGAATATG
>NC_054709.1:15598686-15603686 GCF_016097555.1 Gigantopelta aegis | reverse complement strand
AGTCGCGGTGCACTGGTTGGAACGAGAAATAGCCCAATCGGACCACCGACGGGGATCGATCCCAGACTGACCGCGCATCGAGCGAGCGCTTTGCCACTGGGCTACGTCCCGCCCCATAATAAAATAAATACTGCTAATAATAAAACATCAATGTACAGTTTCCTAGTCGACAATGTTTTAAAGGTAACTTTTAAACAAAAAAGGGCATTTTTGTGGGTGCGTGGTGGCAATTTTGTGGATATACAATTACAGCCGCGTGTGCAGGCTGTTGTGTAGGAGGGACTAGTCCACGGCGAGCGATTATTTTTAATGGGTTGGAGAGGGGGGGAGGGAGGTCCGGTCTTGCACCCCTGGAAAATAAATCGAAGAAAAGAATATCGGCTTGTAGCAAAGGTAGGAGTTTGACCCCCTACCTCACACGCTTGAACTGCCCTAGCCCGAGTACTCTGCCGTTCGTGAGCGAGACGGACATTTGGAGAGAGCGATTCTAATGGTTCAAATGTCCATCTAGCTCTTGTCAGACTTGACCGTCTGGTTGTCACCTCTAGACAGTGGCGTAGCGAGAGGAGGGGGACCGGGGGGGGGGGGGGGGGGGGGGGTACTGGGCAATGCTCCTCAATCAAACTTTTTTTAATTTTAATTTTATTTTACACCGTATTTAATTTTACAAAAATCATACATACAAACATACATATATACATAATGTGGGTTGGCACCCCTAATAGTTCCTCCATAAAATCCTGGTTACGCCAGTGCCTCTAACTATGACCCTAGAACGAATGTAAGAAGCCACTATATAATAAAACTGCGTAAAGACGTTGAATGAGTTACAGAGGTCTTGATCACAAAAACACAGCTGTCCACTCTCCGAGACTCTCTAGCTGTGACCCTAGAACGAAATTAAGAATCCGCTGTATAATAAAACTGTAATGTTGAGTAAAAGACTTGGAATGACGCGAGAGTTACAGAGGTCTTGATCACAAAAACACAGCTGTCCGTTCTCCGAGACTCTCTAGCTGTGACCCAAGAACGAAATTAAGAATCCGCTGTATAATAAAACTGTAATGTTGAGTAAAGACTTGGAATGACGCGAGAGTTACAGAGGTCTTGATCACAAAAACACAGCTGTCCACTCTCCGAGACTCTCTAGCTGTGACCCTAGAACGAAATTAAGAATCCGCTGTATAATAAAACTGTAATGTTGAGTAAAGACTTGGAATGACGCGAGAGTTACAGAGGTCTTGATCACAAAAACACAGCTGTCCACTCTCCGAGACTCTCTAACCGTGACCCTAGAACGAAATTAAGAATCCGCTGTATAATAAAACTGTAATGTTGAGTAAAGACTTGGAATGACGCGAGAGTTACAGAGGTCTTGATCACAAAAACACAGTTGTCCACTCTCCGAGACTCTCTAGCTGTGACCCTAGAACGAATGTAAGAAGCCACTATATAATAAAACTGCGTAAAGACGTTGAATGGCGCGTGCCAGAGTTACAGAGGTCTTTTTCACAGAAACACAGCTGCCCATTCTCAGAGACTCTCTAGCTGTGACCCTAGAACGAAATTAAGAATCCGCTGTATAATAAAACTGTAATGTTGAGTAAAAGACTTGGAATGACGCGAGAGTTACAGAGGTCTTGATCACAAAAACACAGCTGTCCGTTCTCCGAGACTCTCTAGCTGTGACCCAAGAACGAAATTAAGAATCCGCTGTATAATAAAACCAATGTTGAGTAAAGACTTGGAATGACGCGAGAGTTACAGAGGTCTTGATCACAAAAACACAGCTGTCCACTCTCCGAGACTCTCTAGCAGTGACCCTAGAACGAAATTAAGAATCCGCTGTATAATAAAACTGTAATGTTGAGTAAAGACTTGGAATGACGCGAGAGTTACAGAGGTCTTGATCACAAAAACACAGCTGTCCACTCTCCGAGACTCTCTAGCTGTGACCGAGAACGAAATTAAGAATCCGCTGTATAATAAAACTGTAATGTTGAGTAAAGACTTGGAATGACGCGAGAGTTACAGAGGTCTTGATCACAAAAACACAGCTGTCCACTCTCCGAGACTCTCTAGCTGTGACCGAAGAACGAAATTAAGAATCCGCTGTATAATAAAACTGTAATGTTGAGTAAAGACTTGGAATGACGCGAGAGTTACAGAGGTCTTGATCACAAAAACACAGCTGTCCACTCTCCGAGACTCTCTAGCTGTGACCGAAGAACGAAATTAAGAATCCGCTGTATAATAAAACTGTAATGTTGAGTAAAGACTTGGAATGACGCGAGAGTTACAGAGGTCTTGATCACAAAAACACAGCTGTCCACTCTCCGAGACTCTCTAGCTGTGACCGAAGAACGAAAGTAAGAATCCGCTGTATAATAAAACTGCAGTGTTCAGTAAAGACGTTGAATGACGCGCAACAGAGTTGCAAAAGTCTTGATCACAAAAACACAGCTGACCATTCTCAGAACCTCTCTCCCGCATACACACCGTGTCTTTTAGCATGTTCATTTTGAGCGCGCTAGAACACATTCTTGTGATGCGTAGTGAACCTGGAAAATAAAAAAGAATGAATGAATGAATGAATGAATGAATGAATGAATGAATGAATGAATTTTTAACGACACCCCAGCACGAAAAATACATCGGCTATTGGGTGTCAAACTATAGTATAAAAAAAGAAGACAAAGTTTGTTTTGTTTTACGACACCACTAGAGCACATGGATTTATTAATCATCGGCTATTGGATGTCAAACATTTGGTAATTTTGACATATACTTTTAGAGAGGAAACCCGCTACATTGTGTTCCCATTAGTAACAAGGAATCTTTCATATGCACCTTCCCACAGACAGGATATCACATGCCACGGCCTTTGATATACCAGTCGGGATGCACTGGCTAAAACGAGACATAGCCAAATGGGTCCATCGACGGGGATCGATCCTAAACCGACGGCGCATCAAGCGAGCGCTTTACCACTGGGACTGAACTGGTCGAGATAACGAATACCTGATAATGTATCGATATTACAGAGGTCGAGATAACGAATAATGAATACCTGATAATGTATCGAGATTACAGAGGTCGATATAACGAATACCTGATAATGTATCGAGATTGCAGACGTCGAGATAACGAATAATGAATACCTGATAATGTATCGAGATTACAGAGGTCGAGATAACGAATAATGAATACCTGATAATGTATCGAGATTACAGAGGTCGAGATAACGAATAATGAATACCTGATAATGTATCGAGATTACAGAGGTCGATATAACGAATACCTGATACTGTATCGATATTACAGAGGTCGAGATAAGGAATACCTGATACTGTATCGAGATTACAGAGGTCGAGATAACGAATACCTGATAATGTATCGAGATTACAGAGGTCGAGACAACGAATACCTGATAATATATCGAGATTACAGAGGTCGAGATATGTACCTGATCATGTATCGATAGTACAGAGGTCGAGATAACTAATATCTGATAATGTATAGTTATTACAGAGGTCGAGATATCGAATACTGAAAACCTGACAATGTATCGAGATTACAGAGGTCGAGACAACGAATAACGAATACCTGATAATGAATCTGTAATCCACTTGGCGCAGTAGCCTTTGCAGGTTTTGATCGTTACCTTGGTGTTGTGGGATGTCGCGTTGAATGGGTCGCCGCAGTGGTGGTCGTCCGAGCCAGCTACTGACGTGCATATATAACAGTGCACATAGCCGTCAGCTTCAATGAGAGAAAGATCGTTAAAGTCGCAGACACTAGTTATAACTCGTGAAAATAGAGAATAAGTGTTGTTAATTATACAAACCTCTAACACATTAGGATAAAGTTATAACGGAGTCAAACAAGAGTCTGTGATGTTGAAAAGGGAAATACACCCTCGAAAGTAGACGAGCTCGTCTCCAAAACCGTTATTTCTCAGACGTACGTGCGTTTTTAAAAATATGAAAAAATTCATTTCGTGTTATTAGAAAAACCATTACATGGCAGACTGCATGGTTTTTGCCAGAATGAAACGAAAATGCCAGAAACTGAATAACAATATTTATGGAATGGAACGAAAATGCTCGAATCTGGATGACAACATTTACTCAATTAGCGTTACTGCCAAACAGCTACATAGGGTTTCAAACGAATCACTGCGCATTTTTATATGGAGTACAACTAATTTTGATGGTACATGTAGAATGATTAAGATACATGGTAAAAAGGTCTCAAGTTAACACATTTTGGCTGATTATCTTCAACGTTTTTGTCTGAATTTGAGGATTTGCTCCAGCAGTTTCCTTCCCCCGCCTCGTACGCTTACATATACTATTTATCTCGTTTTTTTCTGTTACATTTTAACCCCATGATTCGTTTTAAAAAACACACCGGAGATCCTAATTTTCAACGGACCATTCTAAACCATCCCAATAGCCCATCTTGTCTTGTTTTCAGCAGGCCATATATGGGATACTGATTATGAAGGAGTAAAAACCACATACGTTCGTCGAAGGGGTTTGATTCTATGGTCCAGGTTACACGGGCGAACGCCCTACTGCCTGAGCTAATTTTCCTTGATGGAACAGATGTTAGTATCACAGGCGTCTGTGCGGTGGGGAGGGGAGGGGGAGGGGGGGGGGGGTACTTTCACCACATCTCTGAAGATAAAAGTTAAAGTTTTTTTTTTTAACGACACCACTAGAGCACGTTGATTTGTTAATCATCGACTATTAGTACTTCTGACATACTGTTTTCAGAGGCGGGTCTAGGGGCGGGGTGGGGGGGGCCGCCCCCCTAAATTTGCGAAAGTTATATATTTTATTATATATTAATTTTAAATTTTTTACGATCTCCCTCCAAACCTCCCCCAAAGTTCCCTTGGCATTTCGCCTCATGTCACTGCCTCCCCCAAATGAATTTTCTGGACCCGCAACTGGTTTGAGAGAGGAAACCCGCTACAATTTTCCATTAGTAGC
>NC_054709.1:15553686-15596186 GCF_016097555.1 Gigantopelta aegis | reverse complement strand
TAGGTTGCAAAACAATACACCCCCCCAAAAAAAAAGAAAAAGAAGAAAAAAAAAGAAAAAAAAAGAAAAAAAGAAAAAAAGAAAAAAGAAGATAAAAAACCAGACATCCCATCCACACACATACTATAAAAAAACCTAACAATAACAAAGCTGTTAACCCACCTCCCCCAAAAAACCCTCCAACAACAACAACAAAAAACCCAAAAAACAAACAACAACTTTGAATGGCACTTTAATATTTTCCCTATATTACGGACCTTGCCGGAAACATAACTATTACGTCAACAATACGATGACGTTTCAATAATATGATTATGGACGTCAACGTTGCTGTACGCATAATAATATTCTTCAGAATGTGTTTTAAATTCAGATATATTATGTGTACCGGTTTCGTTATTTGACGTCCATGAGCATATTTAACGTGTACAAGAACACATTAAATTACTTGCTATGCATAAATTATAATATATTAAAGATGGCGAAGGTGTCAGGATGGTTAGCTGCTATTTGAATAATGTTCTACAGTGTGGATTTCACCAAGACAGGTCAGTGTATTTATTATATAGTATATATTATCTTAGTTAAAATATATTTAAAATATTTATCAGTGAAATAAGTGTTATCAGTTACTAGTAGAGATAACGTTAACGTTTCAGGACGAATACGCAAATCTTTTAGGTTAACGTTTGTTTTGTTTAACGACACCACTAGAGCACATTGATTAATTAATCATCGGCTACTGGATGTCAAACATTTGGTAATTCTAGTTATCAAAGGAATCCTGCTACAGTTTTCCTAATGCAAATATGGATCTCTTATAATAACTTTCCTACAGACAGGAAAGCACATGCCACGGCCTTTGATCAGTTGTGGTACACTGGATAGATCGAGACCCCCCCCCCCCCCCCCAATCAGTTGAATGGATTCACTGAGATGGTTCGATCCTGCGACGCAAGCACCTCGAGCGAGCACTCGACCGACTGAACTAAATGCCGCTCCTTTCTAGTTAGAACGACCTATTTTGACATAACAGAGGAACGTGAATTTAGATTTGGGGTTAGCGATGTTGTTGATCAATGTGATTTTGGCATAGATCCACAGTGACATCCAATTACACAAACCTCCTTTGCGATGAAGCATTTATCTCCCCCCCCCCCAAATGTCATCCATGACATTGGGGGATACAGAATATGTGTTTATGTGTGTGTGTGTGTGTGTGTGTGTGTGTGTGTGTGTGTGTGTGTCACAGAGATCCAGTACTCCCACCCCAATCGTTTTGAGTAGTTCCCTTTTGAATGCCTTTTCTTATTTTTACATTCATCATCCACAATATACAACACTAAACTGCCCTGAAAACGCGTTTCTGACCATCTTTATTTAAAAATTTCACGGGAAGAATACCACCAGAAATTATTTCTCTCTCTCCCCCCCCCCCCTTCCGATCACGCTCCCTTCGGGACCTCGGGTCATTTCTAAGATGTTGTGACTCCCTTTACAAATCTTGGATCCGCCCCTGCATGTAGTTTGTCAAATTGATGAAATAAACAATCATTGCGTATATACTTTCTTTATTTCGTTGAGTATACATTTTAGTCACGCGGAAAATGGTGCATAAAACATGGCTAACATAATCAATATGATGTTTCTTTGGCAAATTTATATAAAAATAATGAATATCATGATCACAGAACCGTATCTAGACGAAAATAAGTGAAGTGATCTCTCCTTTCACACAGAACAGTTAATATAATCACGTTTCCCTTTAAAGGTTATGATCGGTTTTCAAAAAGGGGGTGGAGGGTCCGGACCCCCTGAACCCCCCTGGATCCGGACCCCCTTAAACCCCCTGGATCCGCTATTGGTGCAGTACAAACAAGATAAAGTTTATTTTATTTAACGACACCACTAGAGCACACATTGATTTATTAATCATCGTCTATTGGATATCAAACATGGTTATTCTGAAAAGTATATTTAGTTGTGTTATAAAACGCCATGATTAACAAAAATACTTCGGAAGGAACGAAGGAAATGTTTTATTTAACGACACTCAACACATTTTAATTACGGTTATATGGCGTCGGACATACGGTTAAGGACCACACAGATATAGAGAGAGGAAACCCGCTGTCGCCACTTCATGGGCTACACTTTTAGATTAGCAGCATGGGATCTTTTATATGCACCATCGCACAGACAGGATAACACACACCACGGCCTTTGATATACCAGTCGTGGTGCACTGGCAGGAGCGAGAAATAGCCCAATGTGCCCACTGACGGGGATCGATCCCAAACCGACCGCGCATCAAGCGAACGCTTTACCACTGGGCTACGTCCCGCCCTCGTAAATACTTCCGATACACGGAATTATTTCAATTACCAAATTGGCTTTAACAGTAAAACACACGTCGTAGTGTCTAAAAACTAGGGTCCGTCACTTTAATATCCAATAGTAGATTGTTAGTACATCAATATGCCCTGGTGTTGTCGTAAAACAAAACAAACTGTAACGTTACCCCCCGCCCTCCTCCCACTAGCTACGGCCCTAAATTCTGCCCAATCAACATACCTAGGATTAAGTAGGCCACAAGGATCATGATGCGACATTCCTTTGCCACTCAAACTTTGTTGACAGGTCGGTAAATTTCCAATTGCAGTAGAACGAAATTAATTCAACACCATACTTCAAAAACGGAAATCCAGTTACTGTTTCAACAACAATAGTTAGCATAATTTTACACGAACATAACTGTTCATAATGGATCGCCCAGTGTGCAACCGTGTCCCTATTATATATATATATATATATATATATATATATATATATATATATATACACACTCACACAAACACACAATTAACACACAAACAATGTGAACTTTAGCATTCCCATCTGTTGCAAGTTATATTGTTAGCAAATTATTTGCCTGCTGTGTATGAGTATATATGTGTGTATAACTTCAATAGTTGACGTAGCTTCACATAAAACTTAATCTTACCTTCCGATTTGCATGTCGGGACGCTTCGAAGTTCAATAATAACGTGGCATTCATTGATATCGCTTCACAGGAATCATGCCACCTATGAATAGACCCAGGTATGATTATTTCTCCCCTTGTGTATGTATACCAGTTTGAATAAAACTAATTGTAGCCCGTTGCGTATCTGCAGTTCTTCACAAATGTGTGGGTCTTCACATGAGAAGTAATGCTTCTTTGTCGGTAGTAAGAACGCCAAGTGCGGTCTGTGAAAGCGACAGACATATGCTACAAAATCGCCACTAGAGCACATTGATTTATTAATCATCGGCTATTGGATGTCAAACATTTGGTAATTTTAAAATACAGTCTTAAGAGTTAAAGTTTGTTTTGTTTAACGACACCACTAGAGCACGTTGATTTATTAATCATCGGCTATTGGGTGTCAGACATTTTGCAATTTTGACCTAAAGTCTTAAGAGTTAAAGTTTGTTTTGTTTAACGACACCACTAGAGCACAATGATTTATTAATCATCGACTACTGGATGTCAAACATTTGGTAATTTTGACATATGGTCTTAGAAAGGAAACCCGCTACCTTTTCCCATTATAATTAATAGCAAGGGAACTTTTATATGCACCACCCCGCAGACAGGATAGCACACACCACGGCCTTCGATATACCAGTCGTGGTGCACTGGCTGGAACGACAAATAACCCAATGGGTCCACCGATGGGAATCGATCGCAGACCGACTACGCTGCGGCTTTAGGCGAACACGCTTTACCACTGGACCATGTCCCGCCCACCCACCACTGGGCCACGTCTCGCCCGCCTACCACTGGGCCACATCCCGCCCGCCCACCACTGGACCACGTCCCGCCCGCCCACCAATGGGCCACCACATCCCGCCCGCCCACCACTGAACCACGTCCCGCCCGTCCACCACTGGACCACATCCCGCCCGCCACCACTGGACCACGTCCCGCCCGCCCACCACTGGACCACGTCCCGCCCGCCCACCAATGGGCCACGTCCCGCCCGCCCACCACTGGACCACATCCCGCCCGCCACCACTGGACCACGTCCCGCCCGCCCACCAATGGGCCACGTCCCGCCCGTCCACCACTGGACCACATCCCGCCCGCCACCACTGGACCACGTCCCGCCCGCCCACCAATGGGCCACGTCCCGCCCGCCCACCACTGGACCACGTCCCGCCAGCCCACCACTGGACCACGTCCCGCCCACCCACCACTGAACCACGCCCCGCCCGCCCACCACTGGACCACGTCCCGCCCGCCCACCAATGGGCCACATCCCGCCCGCCCACCACTGGACCACGTCCCGCCCGCCCACCAATGGGCCACATCCCGCCCGCCCACCACTGGACCACGTCCCGCCCGCCCACCACTGGACCACGTCCCGCCCACCCACCACTGAACCACGCCCCGCCCGCCCACCAATGGGCCACATCCCGCCCGCCCACCACTGGACCACGTCCCGCCCGCCCACCACTGGACCACGTCCCGCCCACCCACCACTGAACCACGCCCCGCCCGCCCACCACTGAACCACGTCCCGCCCGTCCACCACTGGACCACATCCCGCCCGCCACCACTGGACCACGTCCCGCCCGCCCACCACTGGACCACGTCCCGCCCGCCCACCAATGGGCCACGTCCCGCCCGCCCACCACTGGACCACATCCCGCCCGCCACCACTGGACCACGTCCCGCCCGCCCACCAATGGGCCACGTCCCGCCCGTCCACCACTGGACCACATCCCGCCCGCCACCACTGGACCACGTCCCGCCCGCCCACCAATGGGCCACGTCCCGCCCGCCCACCACTGGACCACGTCCCGCCAGCCCACCACTGGACCACGTCCCGCCCACCCACCACTGAACCACGCCCCGCCCGCCCACCACTGGACCACGTCCCGCCCGCCCACCAATGGGCCACATCCCGCCCGCCCACCACTGGACCACGTCCCGCCCGCCCACCAATGGGCCACATCCCGCCCGCCCACCACTGGACCACGTCCCGCCCGCCCACCACTGGACCACGTCCCGCCCGCCCACCACTGAACCACGCCCCGCCCGCCCACCACTGGACCACGTCCCGCCCGCCCACCAATGGGCCACATCCCGCCCGCCCACCACTGGACCACGTCCCGCCCGCCCACCACTGGACCACGTCCCGCCCACCCACCACTGGACCACGTCCCGCCCGCCCACCACTGGACCACGTCCCGCCCGCCCACCAATGGACCACGTCCCGCCCGCCCACCACTGGACCGCGTCCCGCCCACCCACCACTGAACCACGCCCCGCCCGCCCACCACTGGACCACGTCCCGCCCGCCCACCAATGGACCACGTCCCGCCCGCCCACCAATGGACCACGTCCCGCCCGCCCACCAATGGACCACGTCCCGCCCGGCCACCACTGGGCCACGTCCCGCCCGCCCATCAATGGGCCACGCCCCGCCCGCCCACCACTGGACCACGTCCCGCCCGCCCACCACTGGGCCACGTCCCGCCCGCCCACCACTGGGCCACGCCCCGCCCGCCCACCACTGGACCACGTCCCGCCCGCCCACCACTGGACCACGTCCCGCCCGCCCGCCCACCACTGCATGGGCAACGTCCGACAGCAGAATACAAAAGTTAATTAAGATTTTAGTACTCCAGCAATATTGTTCTAGTTAAAGTTTGCTTTTTTAAAACGACACCAGTAGAGCACATATATTTATTAATAAACCCGGTACATTTGTTTTTCATCAACAGCAAGGGGTCTTTTATATGTAACATACAACACAGCACATACCATGATCTTTGATATTCCAGTCGTAGAGCACTGGTTGGGACGGGGGGGGGGGGATGTAAGAAAATACATCAGCAGAAGGGTTTCGATCCTTCGAGGTATATCAAAGGCCGTGATATGTACTATCATGTCTGTGGGATGGTGCATATAAAAGATCCCTTGCTGCTAATCGAAAAGAGTAGCCCATGAAGTGGCGACAGCGGGTTTTCTCTTTCAATATCTGTGTGGTCCTTAACCATATGTCTGACGCCATATAACCGTAAATACAATGTGTTGAGTGCGTCGTTAAATAAAGCATTTCTTTCTTTCTTTCGATCCTTCGAACCAAGTACGTCAAGCAAGAGCTCTGGCGACTGAGCTAGATTTCACCTCTTAAGGCGACGTCACACGACATGAGTGCCTGGTACGAAAATAGCCGACTGTGATAAGTAAAGTTTGTTTTATTTAACGATGCCACTAGAGCACATTGATTTTTTATTTTATCATCGGCTTTGGACGTCAAACATATGGTCATTCTGACACTGTTTTCAGAAGAAACCCGCTGTCGCCACATAGGCTACTCTTTTACGACAGGCAGCAAGGGATCTTTTATTTGAGCTTCCCACAGGCAGGATAGCATAAATCACGGCCTTTGTAGAACCAGTTATGGATCACTGGTCGGTGCAAGTGGTTTACACCTACCCATTGAGCCTTGCGGAGCACTCACCCAGGGTTTGGAGTCGGTATCTGGATTAAACATCCCATGTCTCGACTGTACCAGTACCTACCAGCCTGTAGACCGATGGCCTAACCACGACGCCACCGAGGCCGGTAACTGTGATAAGATAAACATTACGATTCCATCGGTTGCTATACAATCGGCTATTCACGTACGAAGCACTCGTATGGTATAGCGTCGCCTTTAGGCTGGTGACAGACAGTTGCTACTGTTAACTTTGGCTAATAAACTGATAATAGATTAAAGTGTGTGTGTGTGTGTGTGTGTGTGTGTGTGTGTGTGTGTGTGTGTGTGTGTGTGTGCGTGTGCGTGCGCGTGCAAACTGTAATGTAAATAGCACTAGAATTGAACATATATATTTTTGTGCTTAGAAATGCGAATTTAAACAAAGATATACATGTATATTATAGAAAAACACTTAGTAAAAATGCTTTTGGTTACATCCTCCTATTTTCAGACAGTTCATATATCAAATTATGGAATCTCAATATAGTAGTACCTGACCTCAGATCACAGTTATCTTCCCATTTGGTTGATCGGAAATATGTCCGCCCAAGTGCGTAGTCCTGGAGCAGACCCCTGGCTATCCAGAGCTCGGCCCCGCATAGACATGCTTGAAGCCTTAGTGACATATAAGCATGTTAAATATTATCAATCAACCAAGTGCGTAGTCTGTTGTTTGACTTATTATTTCATGGCAGACAGCTTTGAATTGGCAACTATTAAACTGAAGTTGACAGGGGAAAGCATGTAGTTTGCAAACATGTTTAACTAGTTGGCATAGAAAACTATTGTTGTGGTAATTCCGACTCATGCAAAAGTTATGTCTTTTTTTGTGTGTAAAATGGCTATACACCGGCCAGGTTTAGTGTGTGAGTTTGTCTAAATTAATATCCTGGGAGAAAGAGCTGGACAACAGGGATTGTCCTTCTCAAGGTATGTTGCCCTCAGGCAGGCAAAGATGCATAAACAAATCTATGGGCCTGTTGATATTAATAAAAAGTGCTATAGCCACTAACGTTATATAGAAACATATAGCGTAAATAACTGTAATCTGTGCCCCCCCCCCCCCCCCCCCCCCCCCCACACACACACACACTAGGAGCGCGTGCTTATTTGGGCGCATGCGCCTCTGCAGCATTCCATGTTTGTTATTTTGTGCTTAACCGTTCTTTTCAATTCCTGGCTAGAAGTTAATGAAGGTGTTTGATACGTCCTTAAATTGCCGTGTTCGGCAATTACTTTCCCCGCTGTTGTAAACTAAATGACACCAGACAATCTGGCTTCAAGTCAATTTTATGCATGTACCAGTCTATAATCAGTCGGCCAATATGCGGTCTCGCTGTGTATCTTTTTACACTAGAGGGCGGGATGTAGTTCAGTCGGTTGAGTGCTCGGCTGAGGTGCTTGCTTCACAGGATCGAACCACGTCAGTGGATCTATTGAAATTATTGGGACGTTTTTCTCGTTCCAACCAGTGCATCACAACTGGTCAAAGGCCGTTGTATGTGCTTTCCTGTCTGTTGGAAAATGCATATAAAAGATCCCTTGCTGCATTAGGAAAAGTGTAGCGGGTTTCCTCTAATGACTACCAGTCAGAATTACCAAAATGTTTGACATCCACTAGCCGATGATTAATTAATCAATGTGCTTCAATGGTGTCGTTAAACAAAACAAACGTCTTCTTTTTAAAACTAGATATAACCCATTGTTATCACAGGAAGGTTAGATAGGGTATGGTGACCTTACACTGGTGCCCACTCCCACCCACCCCACAAAAAAATGTGTTAACATTATATGTGTTATCAAAAATAACGAATGATTTCTCACCAACGGGTGTGTAATAATTTCTTACACACCCGTTTGTGAGAACATCATTTGTTATTTTTGACAACACGTACATGCACTTGTTATATATAGAAATCAAAATGCAAAAGTTAACAACTAACTTTAACTGCTTCCAGAATAGTCTGAACACGTATTATCATATAGATAAGTATATTTCCGTAATAAATAACAGAACAATCCAATTTGAAGAATAGTGGAATTGTTGGACAAAACTAATTTTATAAAGTATAATGTACATTTATTTTTCAGAATGATTTTTGGGTACATTATATTTACAGAATATAATATATTATATTACAGATTAATTATGTTAATATTTATATTAATACGTATGAGACCATTTTATAATGGTTACATGTTTATCTTATCAATATATATTCTATATTGTATATTTTTGTGGTGAAGGCCCCCCCCAAAAAAAAAAAACAAAAAAAAAACAACAACAAAAAAACAACAAAAAAAAACAACAAACAAACATACTTGTTAACACACATACGTGCATTAACATTTTAAAGACATACGACTGGCTGTTCCTTGGCGATAAGCAGGTCACCAATGCCATACCATCCAATGGAGAAAAAAAAGTACGGTCGAATAGATAACTCTGTGACGTACAAGTTAACATAAAATTGACTTGTCTGTGACGTACAAGTTAACTATAAGCGCAAGGGCCGTAAATAGGTTTTCGTTGGAAAAGGCATTTTTTTTTTTTTTTTTTTTTTTCAGGATATGTAAGAAATAGAATACTACATTCTTTTTCTGTTAGATTTTCTTACAACTCGTTGTTTAAAAACGTATCCAACTCGCTTTCGCTCGTTAGATACATTTTAAAACAACCCGTTGTAGGATAAATGGTATCTAGCGGCCACTTATGTATATATTAGTGAAAAATGTGACACTAACTGCATCCTAACCGGACGCGGGAGGGACGTGCCCAGTGGTGAAGCGCTCGCTTGATGTGCGGTCGGTTTAGGATCGATCCCCGTCGGTGATCCCATTAGGCTACTTCTCGTTCCAGCCAGTGCACCATGACTGGTGTAACAAAGGCCGTGGTATGCACTGTCCTGTTTGTGGGATGGTGCATATAAAATATCCCTTGCTGCTAATCGAAAAGAGTAGCCCATGAAGTGGCGACAGCGGGTTTCCTCTCTCTATATATTTGTGTGGTCCATATGTCTGACCACATATATATATATATATATATATATATATATATTTGTGTGGACTATATGTCTGACGCCATATAAGCGTAAATAAAATGTGTTGAGTGCGTCGTTAAATAAAACATTTTCTTCCTAACACATTTATCTATCACGCCGTGCGCGTACGGTTAGGATACGGCGATTAAAATATTATGGTTAGAACGGGCCAGGTTGTTTTCACTGTAGCTGCATGCAAAGTGGCATGATAGTATCACACTCTGCACTATTATACCACAACTCTGATACCCTATCGAGGGCAGTTACACCACAGTGTAGGCACACTAAATTGTGGACATAATGAGCTGGGATGATCTCATACAGCCGGTATTGAACTACTCCAGCACATTTCGATCCCTTGCACGAGTTGAGATTTCGCTTTTATCAGGACCAGAATGGTGTACCGACTAATGGAATTGCTCACTGGAGCTTGCGTGTTGAACAAAACGAATACGGTCACTTGAGAATGTAAAGAAGAAGAAAGGGAGTTATTTACTCGTGTTACCCTGTCCTAACTCACACATTAGAAGTCATTAACGGCAGTTCCCGAGGTACGTTCCTATTCTGTTTAACATATATATATAAAAAGAACTATGCTCTTCAAAAAAAAGTAGGGGAACTCTAATAAGAATTTACAATTGCCAAAATTGTAAGGTATATTAGCTATGGGAAATGGTTATATGATAATAATGAATTAATTGGGCGAACCGTTTAAGGAGTTTTTAGACTTTTAACTACTCAGTTGCTCCCCCCCTCCCCCTCCCCCAAACAAAAAGTCAGAAGTGAAATTTGAAAGTTGACGGGTTTTTTTTTATCAGTAAATCGCAAATTCAAACAATAAAAATGATTAAAAACAAAACAATAACAACTGTATGATCAACAGAATGAAAAAGATTGACAGAAATAATGTTCCACGGTGATTAATAGACCTTCCTGGAAATTGTCAAAATCGAGAATGACATCCCACGCACGTGTACGGGAAAACCATGGAATGCGTTGATAATGTGTGTTGATTAACAGACCTGAACGTTCTTTACTAGGATGTCTGTGGTCAAAACGTACGTTTTAATATTTCAGGTTCTCCTACTTTTTTTTGAAGAGTATATTTTGAGGTATTACAAAACAGGCCTCGCCGATGTCGTGGTTAAGCCATCGGAATCGTGGTAGGTAGGTGTAAGACCACTACACCCTCTTCTCTCGCACTAATCACTAACAGCTAACAACTAACCCACTGTCCTGGGCAGACAGCCCAGATAGCTGAAGTGTGTGAATGCCCAGGACAGCGTGCTTGAACCATAATTGGATATAAGCACAAAAATAAGGTTGATTTTCATAAATTTAACAGAAGATGGGTATGGGGGTCGGGGGGGGGGGGGGGGTCGAACCTCCCTCTGCTCCGAACGAATGTTTTCTTTTCCGGAGGAGCACGACCCGACCTCTCCCCCCCCCCCCTAAAAACTTCGTTCACTATATTCTAGTCCACCCCTCTGCACAATTTCCTGCACTTCTTTGGCTAGGTCCAGACATTTATCACATTAACCCCCTCTGTCTTAGCCACCCCTGCGCGTGCTGTAACCTTACCGTGGTGCAGGGATGTAACATTCTCTTTAAGAATGGCCAGTACAGCACAAATTGAAATTTTGATTAAAAGTCAGTATCTATCTGTGATATTTGTATTTTTGTACAGTTCTTTACACTGTTTTTATTTAAATCTTGAATTTTTATATTGATGTTGATCATCACCTTATTTGTTTGCATTACCATAGTTTGACACCCAATAGCCGATGTATTTTTCGTGCTGGGGTGTCGTTAAACATTTATTCATTCATTCATTCATTCTGTCTTAGTCATCGCTCTTGTTTACATAAAATAAATAACATACTGCCCACAACAAATTAAGCAACAGTGCTATATATTTTTCTCAATAAAATATTAGTGGCTGTATATTAAACGTGTTTATGATCGTTCTAATATTTGTACTAGGTTTAAATTCATTTTATTTTCTAAAAAAAAAAATTTTATGGTACGTACGAAATTATTTGAAGAGAAAATCTAGTTTGGCCTTCTTACAAATATTAAGACGACATGGGGCCTAGTCCACTAAACTCTCGCAACTTTGCGATCTCGCAGTGCAATGCTAAACAACTTGCAAAGAGGATGCTCTGTTGTCTAGTAGAGCCTAAAAGACCTTTGCGAATTAGGCCCCAGAAACACATTGAATATACAGACACTGATATTCTAAACAAGAAAATATATTGAATATGTAAGTTTAATCGTAGAAAACGGAATCGGAAACATCTTACAATGCAGCAAACTCAGGAATGTCCATTTAAGTTTTATTGATCAAGCAATGAGGATATTGTATACCGATTATCGAGGCTGCCGTGTCTAAAAATACATTTTTAAAGATATAGGTTGCTTTTGTAACACGTGTTTTCATATTAATACACTTGTCGCGAAGAACTACAGATTTTTTCGATTATGTTGTTGTCAGTATTATTTATTAATTCTTTATGTTTACTAGGGACCCACTTGCGCACTGTTTTTCGACTTGGGACAGTTACTACTGTCAATAAAATTATTTGGGTCAATACTTAACAGGCCTACTGCATTTACAAGCATATTATATGTAAGTAGTATTACTCAGTGTATATATGAAAGAAGTGTGTCAAAATCAGTTACAATTTAAAAACAAAACATGGTGACTACCTATAGCATCGTCGATTTGATATAGTATGCAATTTGCATAGATCTAAAAGTATGTCCAAATTACCAAATGTTTGACATCCAATAGCCGATGATGAATAAATCAATGTGCTCTAGTGGTGTCGTTAAACAAAACAAACTAAACGTTTTACCCCATGTTGGTTAACTATTGATTGGTCCTGGCTTCAGTGAGCTCTGTTCTTTGTTAAAGGTTTGATTTAATAGTAAACTAGTCTGAGAGTGGCAGTCCTCTTTTAAGCGTTGCAGGAAGGATGTATTGCATAGTAAAGGATCTCCTCGGGAGTGGCTGTCCTCCTATAGACGGGGCACTAGAGAGAGAGAAAGGAAGGAAATGTTTTATTTAACGACGCACTCAGCACATTTTATTTACGGTTATATGGCTTCGGACATATGGCTAAGGACCACACATATATTGAGGGAGGAAACCCGCTGTCGCCACTTCATGGGCTACTCTTTCCGATTAGCAGCAAGGGATCTTTTATATGAACCATCCCATAGATAAGATATCACATACCACGGCCTTTGAGATACCAGTCGTGGTGCACTGGCTGGAACGAGAAATAGTCTAATGGGCCCACTGACAGGAATCGATCCCAGACCGACCGCGCATCAAGCTAGCGCTTTACCACTGGGCTACGTCCCGCCCACAGACACTAGAGAGAGATGCATGCAATCAACCATTCGACTCTGCATTGTGCAGAGATATGGCCTTGATGTGTGGATATAGTTTTTATCTTTCAGATTGCCATATCTCTGGGAATATTGAGATTGTCAAGATTTGATATATCATTCAAAACATAGTTCATATTAAAGGGACATTCCTGAGTTTGCTGCAATTTTAAAGATGTTATCGACTAAGAGATACTTTTTAACGATTGTAATTATATATCAAATATATTTTTCAGCATAATATATTAGTGGCTGTATATTAAACGTGTTTCTGATTGTTCTAATATTTGTACTAGGTTAAATTTCATTTTATTTCCTAAAATGTATTTTTTTTCGTACGTACGAAATTATTTGAAGGCAAAATCCAGTTTGGTCTTCTTACAAATATTAAGAAGACCAGAAACACATTGAATATACAGACACTGATATTCTAAACAAGAAAATATATTTAATATGTATGTTTAATCGTAGAAATATTTTATTATTCGGAAACATCTTATAATGCAACAAACTGAGGAATGTCTCTTTAATATCACCAATGTAACATTATCATTAATTGTAGTGTAATCATCTCATCGGGCTCTGGCATTGAAGGCACCTTGCAAGAGCAGTGGTTTTCCTGATTCAACATTTTAAAATATTTCATATTCAATAAAATTAAAAGTATAATTTTTATAGTATGGTGAACCAGTAGGTGGGATATATACAACTCTAACCATTAAACAATTGTCAATGTTCTTGGTGTGAGGGCCTGTGACGCTAAGCCAGAAGATATAAAGTGATTTTGTACCACAACAGACATCAATAATATTAGCCAAGACTTGCAATTTCGGAGGCCATCAATTCCAAGAGGATTAAATTATTAATACTTGACAATACAATATTTTATAACGACTAATTACTGTATGGTGTAACAATAGAATGTTTTAATATTTTAATTTGAAAGAAACGAGTTAAAGGGACATTCCTGAGTTTGCAGCATTGTAAGATGTTTCCGACTAATACAATATTTCTACGATTAAACTTACATATTAAATACATTTTCTTGTTTAGAATATCAGTGTCTGTATATTCAATGTGTTTCTGGCCATCTTAATATTTTTAAGAAGCCCAAACTGGATTTTGTCTTCAAATAATTTCGTACGTACAAAAAATATATATTTTAGGAAATAAAATGAAATTTAACTCAGTACAAATATTATAACGATCAGAAACACGTTTAATTTACAGCCACTAATATTTTATGGAGAAAAATATATTTAATATGTAACTATAACCGTTACAAAGTCTCTGTTAGTCGATAACATCTTAAACATTGCAGCAAACTCGGGAATGTTCCTTTAAAATAGAATTTACTGTAATTAGAAATATAGTTTTCTGGGAACAATTTCACAAAACATCGTAAGTTTACGCCTGCGACTAGCAGTTATACCGAGCCTACATTTACAAGTATCTATTTCACGAAGAAATATGTAATATTTTAAAGACAGAAAGAAAATGAAATATGCGTCTTTCTAATTATATTTGTTGTACTATAATAGTAATAAGAATTATGGTTTAGTCGTAGATTTACCTTTACGTGCAAAACTAGGCTTACAACGATTTGTGAAACCTGGCCCTGGTCTATCGATGGAACTATTTCAGAGAATATGTATAAAATAAATTTTCAGGAATTATACACAATTCCTGAGGGAAACCCATATTACCTAAACATTTCAGGGAGCAAACATTAGAGAGATTTCACAAGCACACAATTACGGTTACGGATTATCATAATGGGCCGAATTAACAAAGCTTGTTTAAAAATAAAATAAAAAATGTTTTATTTAACGACACACTCAACACATTTTATTTACGGTTATATGGCGTCAAACATATGGTTAAGGACCACACAGATTTTGAGAGAGGAAACCCACTGTCGCCACAAAGCTTGGTTTATGTCATACAAGCGTGCACCTACACACATTTACAGTGCTTAGGTCTCACAACACAGATGTCATCTGCCATTGAAATTCATGTTAAGTTGCCAAAAGAAGCGATTATCGTTGGCACTAACAACATACACCATTGCGAACATACATTATATAAGCATTTATTTTCACTCCAAAATTGAGGCAGTTTCCGTCTCTGTGTTTTGCTAAATTACAACATCTGGCTGTAGTGCGGGTCCGAACAGGTGGTTCATTAACCGATTCATTCCGGCTGTCTCCTCTGCTATACACCCATGTTCCAAAACATCAGTGCACAATATTACAAAATAACATGGGTGAAATACAGCCAAAAAGCTTACATTTAAACGTACAAATTGTTTTAATTCTTCCCCAATTTCTAGAAGTGAATATGTGAACCACAAGATGTGTCACAGTTAGGAATCTACACTCAAAGTGGTGACCTATCACTATCCATAACAGTAACGGTGTGGTGCGAAACCTACACACAAAGTGGTGTCCTATCAATATCCGTAACAGTAACCGTGTGGTGCGAAACCTACACTCAAAGTGGTTACCTCGCAGTATCCGTAACAGTAACGGTGTGGTGCGAAACCTACACTCAAAGTGGTGACCTCTCAATATCCGTAACAGTAACGGTGTGGTGCGAAACCTACACTCAAAATGGTGACCTGTCACTATCCGTAACAGTAACGGCGTGGTGCGAAACCTACACTCAAAATGGTGACTAATCACTATCCGTAACAGTAATTGTGTGGTGCGAAACCTACACTCAAAATGGTGACCTGTCACTATCCGTAACAGTAACGGCGTGGTGCGAAACCTACACTCAAAATGGTGACGAATCACTATCCGTAACAGTAATTGTGTGGTGCGAAACCTACACTCAAAATAGTGACCTGTCACCATCCGTAACAGTAACTGTGTGGTCTATATTATCCCCTGATTATACGTTTTCTCTGTAATATATATATATATATATATATATATATATATATATATATATATATATATATATATATATATATATATATATATATATATATATATATATATATAATATCTATCTATCTATCTATCTATCTATCTATCTATCTATCTATCTATCTATCTATCTATATATATATATATATATATATATTTACATGTATTATATGCAATGTTACGCTGGGGCATCAAAAAACCATCAGTCTTGGTTTACTGGCTAAAGGACCAGAGGACAGTGATAAGGTGTTTAAAATTGCATAAGGACGACCCGCCATTTTTAAATGAATCTGAACGACAAAATCGTTTGTTTTGTTTAACGACACCACTAGAGCACATTTTAATCATCGGCTATTGTGTGTAAAACATTTGGTAATTCTGACACGTAGTAATCAGAGGAAACCCGCTACATTTTTTCTTTAGTAGCAAGGGATCTTTTATATGCACCATCCCGCAGACAGGACAGCACATACCACGGTCTTTGATATACCAGTCATGGTACACTGGATGGAACGAGAAATAGCCCAATGGGTTAAGCGACGCGGATCGATCCCAAACCGACCGCGCATCAAGCGAGCGTTTTACCACTGGGCTACGTCCCGCCCGTTCCTTTATCCACGATAAAGACCGTATGCCTGTACAGACCGGCCTCGGTGGCGTCGTGGTTAGTCCATCGGTCTACAGGCTGGTAGGTACTGGGTTCGGATCCCAGTCGAGGCATAGGATTTTTAATCCAGTTACCGACTCCAAACCCTGAGTGAGTGCTCCGCAAGGCTCAATGGGTAGGTGTAAACCACTTGTACCGACCAGTGATCCATAACTGGTTCAACAAAGGCCATGGTTTGTGCTATCCTGTCTGTCTTCTTTCTTTCTTTTTTGTATGCCTGTACAATGCAGAGTCGAATAGGCATTTCGTTGATTCCATGAATCTCTATATAGTACAGGGCTTCTAGATTATGGTAGCCCCACTCCCATGGCTAGTGATATTCAGCGTTGGGCTAGTAAATATCTACTATAACTATCCCGACGACTAGTGAAACAAATACCTTGTCAAATGCTGCATATAAGTCTTATTTTGTAAATATGAATATCCTGCCCCCTCTTCCCACCCCCAATCTAAGGGTTTTTAAGCTCTATCTCCCTCTTTAGGGTGATATATCTGATTATTACTACCATGTATTAGTAAAACTGTATTTATTTAAAGTAGGGCTAGTGAATTTTTAATCATGGCTAGTATATTTTTAAAATCACTGATCCCATGGCTAGTGAATTTTTTTTAAATTCCAGGAGCCCTATAGTACCTCGTCCATAGGACAACCATTACTGGATAATAGATTCAGAGGACTGCCACTGTCAGACTAGTTCACTAAATGAAAACGATCACAGGACGAAGTTCATTGGAATAGGTATAGTTGTGACGATATGCACTGGGTTCTTGCAATACGTGGAACTGCAATGGCCATGACGTCACAAACGATGTCTGGCCAGCATCTGGCGGATGTCACTTCTATTCTTAAATGAAAACTCTTTACAAATCAGAGCTATTAGAGCCTGAGGGTGCTATCGCCATCTTTGTGAAAATCAACTTAAGTGCTCCAATCTGATTGTTAAGAGCAAAGGGGGCGGTAGAGCGCTCGGCTGAGATGCGTGGGTCGCGGGATCGAACCGACTCGGTGGTCCCTTTCTCTGACTTGTTTTCGTCTCATCGAAACCAGTGCTGTCCTGTCCGTTGGAAAGTGCATATAAAAGATGCCTCGCTACTAATGAAACAATCTAGAGGGTTTCCTATAAAGACTACGTGTCAGAATTAACAAATGTTTGACATCCAATAGCCGATGAGTAATTATTCAATGTTCATACACTCTAATGGTAACTTTATTATTATTTAAATCAAATATGCATAGACGAAAGCATGTAATAAACCCAACCATAAAACAGTAATTGCGGTGTCTGGTACTTTTGTGCCATGTGATAATTTTTTGGGATTTCTTTTACTGAATGTCCCCACTAGAACTCCACGACTGGTATATCAAAGGGCGTGGCATGTACCATCATGTTTGTGAGAAAGTGCAGATAAAATATCTATTACTACTAATGGAAAAATGTGGCGGGTTTCCCCTGAGGTTTACGTGTCACAATTACAAAATGTTTGACATCCAATAGCCGATGAGTACTAAATACATGTGCTCTAGTGATATCGTTAAACAATTCCTACAATTTAGAGGGTTTCGTCTGGAGACTACATGTCACAATGACATTTTAAAACCAACATGTGATGATTAATCAATCAATGTGTTCTAGTAGTGTCGTTAAACAACATCCCCCGCAAAAAACAAAAAACAAAAAACAACAACAACAACAAACCCCCCCCCCCCCCCCCCCCCGAAAAAACCAACAAACAAACCATAACTCAAAACAACAACAACAACTCTGTAATCGTTTTCCTCTGAAGACAACACATGTCACAGTGACCAAATGTTCAACAACCAACAGAGTTGCTCTAGTAATGTCCTTAAACAAAAAGCAAAATTTAACTCTTTATTATGTCCAAGATGATGAACGCACCTACACGCGGTGCCTTTATTGATTCCCGTTAGTGGACCCATTTGGGCTATTTCTTGTCCCAGCCAGTGGATCACAACTGGCATATCAAAGGCCGTGCATATAAAAGATCCCCAGCTGCATTAAGAAAAATGTAGCGGGTTTCCTCTGATGACTACGTGTCAGAATTACCAAATGTTTGACATCCAATAGCCGATTATTAATAAATCAATGTGCTCTAGTGATGTCGTTAAACAATACCCCCAACTCCTCCCCAAAAAACCCGACAAACCCAACAACAACAACCAACAAAAACCTACCCAACCATGTAACAATGACGAAATGTTTGATATCCACCAGCCGATGATTAATCAATCAATCAATCAATCAATCAAATCAAATCAAATCAAATCAAATCAAATCAAATCAAATCAAATCAAATCAAATCAAATCAATCAATCAATCAATGTGCTTTAGTGATGTCGTTAAACAATACCGCCAACAACAACAAAAAACCCCCAACAAGAACAAAAAACCCCAACCCACCAACAAAACAACCCACCCAACCCTGTAACAATGACCAAATGATATCCATCAGCTGATTATTAATCCGTCGATCAATGTTCTCTAGTGATGTCGTTAAACAATACCCCCAAAACCCCCAAAACAACCCCCCCCAAAAAAAACCCCACACACCCCAACAAAAAACAACAAAAACCACCAACAAAACAACCCACCCAACCCTATAAAAATGACAAAATGTTTGATACCCATCAGCCGATGATTAATCTGTCAATGGGCTCTAGTGGTGTCCTTAAACAAAAAAACAAAACAAAAAAGAAGCAAAATTTAACTTTTCATATAATGTCTAAGATGAAGAACGCACCTCCACGCGCTGCCTCTATTGATCGCCAAAGCGCAACTCGTGACCAAGGTTTCCGTGTATACTTCATTTTAATTTGAGAACAAATCGCTCCTCACAATTGTCTCTTAATGTTTGACCGGCATCAGCTGCTTGCTGGACTCTTCTCTTCACACCTGGCTTCACCGACGACAGAAGGAAACGCTCCAGGTCAATAATTACAGCATTATGGCCCTCAATCGTCTTCACAGACCTCAACAAAAGACGTTGTAACGAGTTCTGGTGAAGGAAGGAACGAACGGGGGAACGAAGGAACCACTGTCGCACAGTTGCTGAACGTTTTACTTCATTCCGACGACGTGAAAGAAGAAGAAGAAACAAGAAGAAAATTGGGGAGCTTCTGAATTCAGAGGAGGAAATCACACGATGACACTGATGGCATCTTTCACTGTGCTTGCCATAGGTAGGACATACTACTTTACATTATACTAATTATAATTTGTAAAAATATGAGAAAACTTTGAATTTGACATTGATAGGACATACAACTTTACATTATACTAATTACAATTTTTAAAAATATGAGAAAACTTTTAATATGACATCGGTAGGACATACTACTTTACATTATACTAATTACATTTAAAAAAACAAAGAAATCACTTAGAATTTGCCATAGGTAGGACATACATGTATTAATTACGATTTGTTATAAAAAAAGAGTGATCACCGTCCTTGCCACAGGTAGGTCATATTTCTTTACATTATATACTAATGACATTCTTTGAAAAAAAAAAGGACTACCGTGCTTGCCATAGGTAGGTCATATTTCTTTACATTATACTACTTACAATGTTTTAGAAAAAAGATATCAATTTGTGCTTGTCATGGGTAGGATACACTACTTTACATTAAACTAATAACAATTTTGAAAAAGACAAACCCGATATGACTTTGTATTTACCATAGGTAGGACATACTATTTTACATTATACCTATTACAATTGTTTTAGGAAAAAGATCAATTTGTGCTTGTCATAGGTAGGATACACTACTTTATATTAAACTAATTACAATTTTGAAAAAACCCTAACCCGATATGACTTTGTATTTACCATAGGAAGGACATACTACTTTACACTATACTAATTACAATTTGTTTTGTAAAAAGAAATCACTTTGTGCTTACGATAGGTAGGATATACTATTTTACTTTATACTAATTACAGTTTTGAAACACACTACTTCACATGCATTAAAATTTTGTTTTATTTTAGCAACACCATTAGAACACATTGATTTATAAATAATCGGCTATTAGATGTCAACCATTTGGTAATTTTGACATATAGTATCAGAGAGGAAACCCGCTACATTTTTCCGTTAGTAGCGATGGATATTTTAGCTCATTTTAGCTCATATTAACAAATAATGGGTTATACGATGAGAATCGAGTTGTAAGAGCGCTCAGACTAGTAAATGGACAGTCGTAGAACTCGTGACAGCACAATTTGGTCAACTTGGCAGTTGGTAGTCTCACACTATCATTATACCTCTATAACGTTTGAAAAAGCTATGTCATGCGATGACACTGATGGCATCAAGAACTGTGCTTAGTATAGGTAGGAAACACTTTTTTTTTTTTAACATATACTAATTAAAAAAAAAAAATTGTCAGAGAGATCTCTGTGATTGTCATAGGTAAAACATATCTATTTACAATATACTAAGGATATTTTTGGACAAAAAGACCACCGTGTTTGCCCATAGACTTTTGTAATGGGTAAGACATACGTCTTTACATATACTAATTACAATTAAAAAAAAAGAGCTTATGGTTTGTTTTAACTACACAACTAGAACAAATTGATTCACGAATCATCGGCTTTTGGATGAGTATAAAATGGAATTAATGTAATATTTCACTGGAATTACAAACTATACATGATCTTTATGGGCTTTTTTTCAAACTCTTTATATCTACCAAATTCTATACTGTATTTAAATTTTGAGCACATATTCTAATATTTACTTATTAAACTCTATTCTATAGGTTTAAACTCATTGCTATAGGGTTTTTCAAGTAGGTTTGAAACTTAAATTCGTTTCTGACACACCTGTTGGTGAGAACATCATTCGTTATTTTTGATAACACATACTTGTTTACACATGTACGTGTGTTAACACTTGCAAGAGATACGACCGGCTGCTCCTAGGTGATGACTAGGTCACCAGTGCCATGCAGGCAATGAAAAAACCCCAGTACGATCGAACTCGATTACACTGTGGCGTATAGTTAACTTGACAATCATTTGTCTGTGACGCGTAAGTTAGCTACAAATGCATCGCCTGCGCGTGCTGTAACCTCACCGTGGTGCAGGGGTGTAACATTCTCTTTGAGAATGGCCAATACAGCACAACTCCCCTTGTTTTCTTCGAGATACAATTGAAATTTTGAGTAAAAGTCAGTTTCTATCTGTGATATTTGTATTTTTGCACAGTTCTTTACACTGTTTTTGTTTAAATCTTGAATTTTTATATTGATGTTGATCATCACTTTATTTGTTTGCATTACCATAGTTTGACACCCAATAGCTGATGTATTTTTCGTGCTGGGGTGTCGTTAAACATTCATTCATTCATTAGCTACAAGTGCAAAGGCTGTAAATAACTTTTAGTTGAAAAGATGTTAAAATTTGCTTAAAACCTGGTGTTTGAGGATATGTAAGAAATAGAATAATACATACAACTCGTTATTTAAAAACGTATCAAACTCGCTTTCGCTCGTTAGATACATTTTAAAACAACTCGTTGTGAGATAAATGGTATCTAACAGCCACTCATATTCTATTTAATAAATATTGATAAAACTTCCTTTTGATGTCATTTTTTTTCCTGCTATAGCATTTTTGCCGAAATACATCCCATAGCCTTTGTTTTATGATTGTAAAAATATCATTATAGATATTTCTTGTTATGATTTGACAACTCATCCAGTTATATAAAACTCAACATTACGGAAATTATTGTATATTTAACAATTATCGACAATCCTAGAGGGAAATATAATATTTTGTGGACTGACAAAATTAGCAATGATCGATTCAAATTCAAATGAATTAAATTAATAAAGTTAGTAATATATATATATATATATATATATATATATATCTATCTATCTATCTATCTATCTATATATATGAAGAGTTCAGGCGCAAAACGCGATATATCCATTTTTCATTTTCAGTAAAAATGTTTTTTTTTTAAAATGGCGTATATCGCGTTTTGATAAAACAAACAAAAACTCAGGGATTTACGCAATACAATTTCATATGGATCAATCACGGTTTGCAGCAAATCAGCGGGCCTACGATTAGCCCTTACTGACATACAATAATGGCTTTAACTAAAAACTAGAAAGAAAATGGTTTATACCGCGTTTTTCGCCTGAACTCTTCATATATACTCTTCAAAAAAAGAAACGCAAAAGGGTACAAATGGGTTATAACTCCGATTTTATGTTTCCTACCGGTTCATGCTTTGTGAATATAAGGTCATTGCATGTCCCAAACACATTCCCACGGTTACATTCGATAAAACGCAGCTACTGTACAATAAAGTTCCAAAATGTGAATATTCGCAAAAACGCAGCCACGTGCAAACCATGTCACCACTGCACGTGCGTTGTCTGCACGTGCAACATGAACACCGACAGTATAAAAGTGCAGGGTCTTCGCTTGCCTGGCCTCTGTATCTGGCCGACAGTTGACAATCCAGGACATGCCACGTCTCGGTGAACCGCAGAGAAACAATGCCATCGGCCGACTAGACGCAGGCGAATCCAGAACGGCCGTTGCCAGGGCATTCCATGTGTCCCCAAGCACCATCTCCAGACTGTGGGACCGTTACCAGCAACATGGATCAACACGTGACCTCCCTAGATCCGGTCGACCACGGGTCACTACCCCCGGGCAGGACCGCTACATCCGGGTACGCCACCTTCGGGAACGATTGACTACTGCCACCTCCACAGCCGCAGCAATACCAGGTATGCGCAGGATATCCGACCAGACCGTACGGAACCGCCTACGTGAGGTAGGAATTCGTGCCAGACGTCCAGTTCGAGGTGTCATCTTAACACCACAACACCGTCGACTCCGACTGCAGTGGTGCCAGATTCATCGACAATGGCCTCAACTGCGATGGAGACAGGTGTGGTTCAGTGACGAGTCCCGATTTCTGCTCCGACGTCATGATGGAAGATGTCGCGTGTATAGGCGTCGTGGTGAACGTTATGCGGCAAACTGCGTGCAGGAAGTGGACAGATTCGGCGGGGGTAGTGTCATGGTGTGGGCAGCCATCTCACACACTGGCAGAACTGACCTGGTCCACGTGCAGGGCAACCTGAATGCACAGGGCTACATTGACCAGATCCTCCGGCCACACATCGTTCCAGTTATGGCCAACGCCAACGCAGTGTTCCAACATGACAACGCCAGGCCTCACACAGCACGTCTCACAACGGCTTTTCTACAGAACAACAACATTAATGTCCTTCCTTGGCCATCGATATCACCGGATTTGAACCCAATTGAGCATCTATGGGACGAGTTGGACCGACGCCTCCGACAGCGACAACCACAGCCCCAGACCCTGCCCGAGCTGGCAGCAGCCTTGCAGGCCGAGTGGGCCACCATCCCCCGGGACGTCATCCGTACTCTGGTTGCTTCAATGGGCAGGCGGTGCCAGGCAGTTGTCAACACACGCGGAGGCCACACCCGGTATTGACTCCAGATGACCTTCACCTTGGTGGTGTGTCCTATCACTTACTCACAATGGACTAGCGTGAATTGTGAACAATCCTGCAACATTTGGTAATTATCGGACTCACCATTCAATAATTAAATCAATTCTCCAAATGTTACGACAATGTGGTTTTGCGTTTCTTCTTTTGAAGAGTATATATTATCTGTTCATTACAACAATTCACGATTAATTACAGGATTAAAATTATAACACTTCAAATAAAATGAGGGTTTTCAGGGGTCGTGATAGCTTGTGTAGTACATCGGTTATTGGGTGTCCAACTACGGTAAATGCAAAAATGAAGCAACAAACAACATCAATATAAATTCAAAAATTAAATTAAAACACAGTGCAAAGAACTGTGCAAAAATTACAAATATCACAGATAAAAAAAGAAAAAAAAAGAGAATAAAATTCAGTATCACGAAGAAATTGCAAGAAATGTTCAGAATGGAATTACATTATTAGTATGAAAACATAACAATATTTGTATCATGTCTTATTACCAACAATCAAACCAAAACAGAAAATTAATGAAATAATCTGAACTACAAAATGAGATCAAGACCGTATCTTTGGGCGTTTGGCAAAATAGTGGTTGATTTCATGAATCTCTATCCAGTGCCTCATCGATAATAGTCCAGTCAATGTAACCCAAAAATTACGTAAACTCAAAACACACACACACACACACACACACACACATGCGCACAGATATATATATATATATATATATATATATATATATATATATATATATATATATATATATATATATATAGATATATATATATATATAGAGAGAGAGAGAGAGAGAGAGAGAGAGAGAGAGAGAGAGATAGATATAGATAGATACACACACACACACACACACACGCAAATATATATACACACACACATACATACATACATACATACATACATACACACACACATATAGATATAAGCAAACTCTCTATATGTCAAACTCCGTTTTCTCAAAACAAGAAGCAAGAAGTGGGTCCGAACCGTTTCTCTATATAAACATGTAAGAGTTTGTATGTTTATCTCAAATTATGACATAGATATATACACACGTTATGTTAAATGACTTATGTGGTCCCATATGACATATTTACTATATATTTTGTATATTTTTGTCGAAGTTGAAAACATTTTTCATAAATTAAAATAAAAATTATTTAATAAAATTATTTCGATAAATGCAGTAAACCAAGCCAAGGGCCTCCTTTTAATTTATTATGTTTGTGTTCGATCATTAGAGGCCAGTGGATTAACTTGTTGTTATTGCCAAGTATTTATTTAATTAGTATTTATTTAATCCGGTCGTTTGAAAGTGATGGCCTATGAAACCGCGGCAGTTATCAAAAAGCGGGTAACAATAAAAGTGGGATTGGGTATATAAACGGTATTGGATTAGGTGTTCTTACTATGAGTGGTTTTAACTTGTTATTTTAAGTCCAAATTTTAAAATAAAAATATAAGGGTGTACACTTGTTATGCATTCATCTTGCAATATGTCGTAGAATGAACGCTGCGAGCAATCCAGTGAAGGACCCAGTCTGAGCACTAATTTCTTTTTGACCGCCCGATCTAATCTAGCGACCAAATTTAATGAGTAGAATTTTCTTTATTAATTATATTAATTAGAGATGCGCATCAAAATTTTAAAGGCCCACTATTTAATTTTTGGATGTAAATTTCAAAATTATCCCCTTAATTTTGTTCTGTCCCGGAGCAAGTCACTGGCTATCCAGAGACAGGCTCCGGGACGGACATGCTCGAAACTCTAGTGGTATATGAGCATGTTAAAATTATTCGCACTCGCACTCGCACTGGGGGGTTAGCTGGATCCAGTGCTTTAACTCTGACACGCAAGAGAAAGTTAACAGTACATTCTTTTGAGAAGAGACATGAGGCAATCAAGGCGGTTGAACTTGGGACAAAACCTAAGATCCAAATTGCAAAGGAGTTTAATATTCCATTAAGCACCTTATCAACTTGGATAAAATCAGCTGATAAAATTAAGGAAGCGGCTTTTAATTTAAATGCAAAACGTCGGAAAATGCGAAATGCTAAGTTTGCCGATGTTGATGAGGCGGTATTGAAGTGGTTTAAAACTGTTAGAAATGTAAGCTTGGCAGTAAATGGTCCTGTAATTTGCCGAAAAGCGTCTGAGTTAGCACAGCGATTAGGCCACACAGAGTTCAATGCTAGTAGTGGGTAGCTTAATAGATTTAAAGAGCGTCATGGCATCGTCTTTAGAAAAGTTTGTGGCGAAGCTAACTCTGTTGACACGTCATCAACAGATATGAGTGACTGGAAAAAAGAGTTTGAACCAGATCAGATATACAATGCCGACGAAACTGCGATATTTTATCGAATCATGCCAGAACGCACACTGGAGTTCAAAGGTGTGAATTGTCTTGGTGGCAAAAAGAGCAAGGGACAATTAACAGCCCTCGTTTGCAGTAACCAGACCGGAACCGATAAGTTGCCCCTACTGATAATTGGGATGTCAGCCAACCCAAGGTGTTATAGGGTGTATACTACCAAATCAAATCCCATAGACGACAATAGTAACATATGCGGCTAAAACTCCTACCTGCAACGTATCAACCGACATAAACGCCACAGGTATAAATACTACACCCCTTACACTTAAAGTGAATCAGAAAAAAATGGGGGTCAAGCTGCTCGTTTCTGAGATCACGGGTAGCGTCTATGACTACCCTAGTTTCGCACAAAATTTGAGTACTTTTTTTTACAGGTACCCCATACATGTTTCAAGCACAAGGCTACTTGACACATTGGTACTAGATGAAATAAAATTGAACATTTATTTTACCCAGATGAAACTATTAATTTTTACAACCAACACACTCACATTTATAACCAATCACAGGACTTCGGTGCACCTCGAACTTTGACCCAGCCGGAAGTTATTTGGTATAGTACTACCTATACTGATAACATACATTTTTCAAAAAGTGTCCAGCTATGTGTCTTTATGACAACCAGGATCTGGTGTATTCTGACATAAACTGACAACCTCACTGACACTGTTGTTTCTACAGTGCAACCTAATATAATGTACACCTCAAAAAGCATATATATTGCACATAGTTTTGTACAAATGCAATATGTCATATTAAACAACAAAATGTTTTAAAATAAAACTCCTGAAGATATTTACTTTCAGTTGGGTGTGTGTACTCAGGTATATACGTAGAGACAACAAAGATAGTCAGAGTACCTCTACCCCTTTAAAGAATGCCATTAAAACACATGCACTTGATTGAACCCTAGATTATGAAGACCTTAACAGGCACATCAAAGAAATATCAGTATTAAAAAAATACACTGTCTGAGGAAGGAAACACAAACATGACTGTACCTGTATGAAGTAATGACTTAATGTCCTGAACATTAGTGTTGGGAGGAAATCCTGTATGCTGGGTGTGGGTGTCTTCAAGTTACCAGGTGTGGGAATTTCAAATCCATCGGCCATGCTGATTTTCATAATGAACCATCAAAACCATTGGCAGCCACCAATATTCCTGACTATATTTTATTTATAGCCCACTGTAGTTGGAGGTTTTAATAGTTGTGATATCTGGAATAATCATGCAGCTTTAACACATTTATTTTTGATTAATTACTGAAAAAAACTATTTTTAAATGACAAAATTACCCGAACATCTATTTTCTTGCATTATTTTCTAATACGGATGAATACAATATGTACATTAGATGTATTCCTACAATCTGTAATCCAGCATTTTATTTAGCTAGTAACATTAGGTAATACAGCTTTAACAATAAAATAAATTATCAACTTAATCCAAGGCAGATAATCAAATCTGAACAAATTGGTTCTGAATCTAGTATAAACTCAAAATGCTTTTCATGAGAGCTAACTAAGTGATTATTAAGAAACAAAAATGATCTGGAGATCTAAGTATATGTTTAACAACCTTATTGTTATGTACAAATAAGAACAGAAGGCACAATAGTGACAACAAATTTAATTATGTTTTTGGTAAAGTTTTTCTTCAAATTTACTTAAAATTTTGCATAAAACTACAAATTTGTCTAAAATATAACTTAGCACCCTATAAATATGTCAAAATGACAATAAAAATCAACTTCTTTACAAATTTGAGTTTTCAGAATTTCATACATAAAAAATTAACAATGTTAATGGAAACTAAAGACATTAACCCACTATTGGCACATGCTATTTTTAATATAAAAATAAATTGCTATTAAAATCGTAGTTCAGGTTGCCTATATATAATACCATATTTAAGCGCAGTTGTATATGGCAAGTCAAATACCATGTAAAAAGAAATTATTGAAATCTTTACAGTATGAGTTATAGGCCGAAACCAACTTTTCTTCAGTGCTAACTTTGATTCAAACTCCATTCAGAGCCATGTAGAGAGATTATTGTCAAGGTCAAGGTCATTGTGAACTTGCATGATCGAGTGATGGCTAATTAATCAACCAGTATAGTTTAATTAAATAAAATGACAAAATCATAATATTTTTTATTATGCACTGAATATGTGCTATAGGGTGTATACTACCAAATCAAATCCCATAGACGACAATAATAACATATGCGGCTAAAACTCCTACCTGCAACGTATCAACCGACATAAACGCCACGGGTATAAATACTACCACCCCTTACACTTAAAGTGAATAAAAAAAAAATGGGGGTCAAGCTGCTCGTTTCTGAGATAACGGGTAGCGTCTATGACTACCCTAGTTTCGCACAAAATTTGAGTACTTTTTTTTACAGGTACCCCATACATGTTTCAAGCACAAGGCTACTTGACACATTGGTACTAGATGAAATAAAATTGAACATTTATTTTACCCAGATGAAACTATTAATTTTTACAACCAACACACTCACATTTATAACCAATCACAGGACTTGTGGTGTTCACTTCTCTATCAAAAGTTGGGTGCACCTCGAACTTTGACCCAGCCGGAAGTTATTTGGTATAGTACTACCTTTAAAGGTCTACATTTATCAAAAACGTAATTCACTATTGTTTGGTATCTACGTATACCTTTTACAAGTATCAATAAAATAAATTTAAAAACATTTACCCGTTTTTAATATATTTGCAATAAAAAGTCGCGTTTTGCCAAAAAGCCTCTGAACTCCAAGAATAAAGTCACGTGACCCCGTGACGCGTTAACCGGCATAACATGAACGCGTGATTCGCAGCCTTTCGGTCATTTTACATGGAAGTGGAACACGTGTATTTTTAAAACGCGAAAATGTTATTCTATTGAATTGAATTGAATTGTATGTTTGGAATATTATTTTGAAGACATCTTTCAATTGTGAAATATGGTGAACCATTGTTCGGTGTATGGATGTACAAAAGCTGCAGTTAAAAGCAAAAGAAGTTTGCATATTTTTCTGAAAGACAAACCGACATTGTTTGCACGGAAGCAGTTCTTAAACCGAACACGTGCGTATTGGAAAGAACCGTCAAGATGGGATTCGATTTGCAGTGACCACTTCACACCTGGGGATTACGACAATTATCTAAGATGGTCGATGGAATGGCACCAAAACCTTTGTTAAAGAACTTGTCTGTTCCAAGCCTGTATCCCCCCATGTTCAGCCTATTTGCAGCCTGGAGCCCGAACGTCGCTCGGAGACAAAAACAAAACCCGAATGTTAATGCCGAGGTGTACATTGTTCTTCTCTTCTTCTTCTTCTTCTTCTTCTCCCGTTCCCAAGGCAATGCTCAGACTTCCAGTCCTGTTCTCACCAGGAAGTCCGCTGTCCGTTGAAGGGACGGCGTCAGTCCCCAAAGTTTGTCTTTTAGGTCCACCGGATATGGTCAGGTTTCTTGTCTCAGGGTGCTGTATGATGGACAGGACTGAAGAATGTGTTCAGACGTTTGGGCATCTGTACCACAGGGACATTCATCAGTGTGGGCAAGTCTGAGTCTATAGAGGTGGGAGAGCAGGCGACAGTGGCCAGTCCTTATTCTAAAGATGATTACTTGCTGTGTTCTGTCCAGTGACTCAAGGTTATCCTCCTTTTCCACTTCCATCCGTATCTTCCAGTTGGTGTTAAAGCGGTTCTTTATGATGGTTTTCACCTCCAAGTATGATGTGGGTTGAGATACCTGCTGAAGTTTGCTTCCTATTTTTGAGAGCCTGTCTGCTTCTTCATTGCCTGGCACGCCACAGTGGGATGGTATCCATTGAAGGATTATGTCTGTTCTTTTTGACATATCTTGAAGTTCCCTCCTGATATTCAACAGGATATGTTCGCCACAATGTGTCTGGAGGCTCTGTAGTAGAGATCTGCAGTCTGTAAGGAAAACGATGTTGGGAGACAGTTTGTCTTGTAAGTTTAGTACTTTAGCTGCTTCAAGTAGTGCACTTGCCTCGGTTGGTGGAGAGATATCCAGTTGCGATGGACTTCGATGTGAAGCTTCCATCAACATATCTGATAAAGACACCCCCTCCTCCATTTTTGACAAGGTCTTTGATGGTGGTAAAGTCTTCGGTTTCTCAGTCTTCATAGTCCTGGAGTGGTTCATCCTGTTGGTCTAGTGGTGGCAAGCATTCTGCATGTTGTCTCTGAAGTATTTTGGAGATGTTATTTATGCTTTGTCTCTTGAGTCTGTTCTTGGTAGGATCTCTCAGGCTTGTATGCAGTGGATGAGATTGCATTCTCTTGAGTTTTTTGCATTGTTGGAGTAGTTTTTCTTCCCGCCTTTCTTCAAGTGTATGTAATCTCGTATTTTTTTCCACTGCAGAGATTGGGGTTGTTTTTAACCCACCTGTTGTGAAACGGAGGCTGACATTTTGGATTATTGCCAATCTTGATGTGTTGGTTTTTGCTACTGTGATCCATGCTGTTGAAGCATACTCTAAATGTGGTCGAAAAGCACCTGCATAGACTTGAGATCTTAAGATTTGTCCCCCCCCCCCCCACACTTTGTGCCTGCTAACTTCTTCATGATAGCCATTGTCTTGGTTGTCCTATTTTCCATTGTTTTAACTTGTGGTATCCATGAAAGCCTTCTGTTCAGTGTCATACCAAAGGTGGTTGGTGTATCCTGTTGGGGGATGTTTCCACCTTAGAGATAAAGGTTGTATTGTTCTTTCTTTGTTGAAAGGGAAAAACAGGTGGCTTGCGTTTTATTTTTGTTGACAGTGACCATCCACTCTTCTGCCCAGTCAGAGATAGTATTCATGGCATCCTGTATCCTGATGTTTGCTGTGTTGATTTGTTCAGAAGATGTCCATATTGCCAGATCATCTGCATGGATGGCTTTTGAGATGTATATTGAGAAGTGGTCTACAATGTCATCTATGAAGATGATAAAGAGTGTTGGCGAGATGACCCCTCCCCGCGGGACTGCCTCTCCGAGTTTCACTAGATTGCTTGTGTGTCTTTCTAGTTTTACTCTGGCCGTTCTCTGAATAGGTAGCTTTTTATCCAGCCATACATTCTTCCACAAATCGTTTTTTTGAGAAGCTCTAAAAGCAGGCCATCCTTCCATACCTTGTCAAAAGCCTTGGTAAGGTCAACAAATACAGCTAGTTTTCTTCTTTCCCTGGAATCCATTTTTGATCTCTTGGGTCAGGTAAGCTATTTGGTCCTCTGTGCTACGATTTTTTCTGAAACCTGATTGTCTGGTTGATAAGCCCATTTGCTTCAAGATGGAACTGAAGTCGATTATTTACCATCCTTTCCATGGTCTTTCCAAGGCAGGTAAGGAGGCTAATGGGTCTATAGCTGGTTTTAGAGTGTCTGTTTTTTCCCTTCTTTAGGATGGGGATTATTATGGCTTCTTTCCAGGAATGTGGAAACTCATCAGTTTTCCAAGACTGGTTGAAGATCATCAATGGCTTGTGTTTGGCTATTTTGCCGAGATGTCCAATCATTTCATTTGATATCCCATCTTTATCTGGAGATGTTCTGTTCTTTAGCCGTCTGATCGAGTTTATGAGTTCAAAAATTGAGAAGAGATCTGTCATGGTAGGGTTAGTTGTTTGTTCCCTGAGTTCTTGTTTGATGTTTTTTTCTTACTTTTGCTGTTTCTCTCTGCTGGGGTCGAGTACCCTATCATGTTTGAAGCTTTCTGCTAGCAAAGTGGCTGCCTTCTTACCGGTGTAGGTCTGGTCATTTTCTTCCAAGATGGTTGCTTGTGACTTTGACTGGTTGTCCTCATTGAGTGCCTTCGTCAGTTTCCAGAGTTTTGTGGTGCCATTTTCCATACTGAGTGAGCTGGTCTTCTCTTGCCAGGCTTTTCGTGTTCATTTGCTTTTGCATCATCAAATGTGGCTCTTGCTTGGTTGCGGACTCTTGTTATTTCTGGGGTGGGATTACTTTCTTGTTGCTCCTGTGCAGTTGTCAGCAGGCCATGGAGCTATTTTCCGAAGAATCATTACATGCTGTCGCCATGCTAACCTACTAATGAATGAGTGGAATTCACCTGATGCTACGTCACAGGTCAGATGCGGGTCAAATCGACTGGATCAGTGTTTTTCCCCGAGCTTTTTACAAAAAGTCGCTTTATTAATAATTGGGGTGGTATTTTTGTTTTTTTTATGGTTAATAATGTAATCTTTATGTATTTTTTTATATACTGTGTATTAATAATGTGCCATAATTGTGGACCTTTAAACATGTGAAATCCTTGTCATGCGAGTATCGAAATAACAAAACTGCCTGGATGACGTCGGCCATGTTTGCTGATTGGTGTTTGCCTATGGACAAAAGAAAAAAATAGCACTCATTGTTGACAACTGCCCCGCTCATCCCCACGTGAAAGGTCTGCATTGTATTAAATTGATTTTTCTTCCACCAAACACTACTTCAAAGACCCAACCAATGGACGAAGGTGTGATTTATAATTTGAAAACCCACTATCGGAATTTGGTGTTAGATTTACGGCTTCAAGCGTTAGACAAAGGCCAGGATGCTGTGATTTCTGTTCTTGACGCTTTACGTTTCTTGGGAAACGGAAGGGTGGGACTTACGTAAATCTGCCCGCTTTTTCACCATGGCAGGTTATCCGGTGGCTACAGCTGAAAGCGAGAGGTATATAAGCCAGTTGCTCTTTACTATAGCACTAGACACATCACACAAACCTGTGGCTAAAGGCCACCACACCACGCACATTGTTCATATTTGGCACAAAGATACACTTCAACACGATGCATTTATATATGTTATTTTTTTATCATATACAGTCAGACCTCGTTACAACGACCGTCGTTACTGCGACATTTACACCATCCGACCACAAATTGTCGGGAACAAACGTACATCAGTGTTATTCTGTTCATTACAACGGAATTCACACCTTCCGACACCGACAGAGCAAATTAGGAACAAACGTGCATCCGACGCCTGAAAACACCTCTTTACAACGACATTACATAATCACAGATACCGTAGCATATTGGCGGTACACACACAACCGACTGTGTCACATGCTGTCCGAGCTACCGAAGTCTGCCTAATCTGTAGACATGTATTGCTTTTAAGCCTTTAGTTAACCAATTAAAGGATTAACTTCGAACAATAAAATCTTCTATTTTCATATTTTGTAAACGAAACAGGTACCAATCGTAGATGTCTGTAACCAAGTACTGTTTAGACTGACGATGAATGCGCCTTGTTTAATATATTTAATGAATTTTAAAAAACCCATATTTAATATATGTACGTGCCTTTGTTGTTTTTAATAATAATTGCAATAGATTAATTATTTAAATGCTATCCAGTCATCAGTTAATATTAATTAGTATTTTTTCTGAAAAATATTTTTCCTACATTTATTTTTTTAACGTATATAAATGCACCGTGTTGAGGTGTATCTTTGTGCCAAATATGAACAATGTACACCTCGACATTAATATTCGGGCTTTGTTTTTGTCACCGGGCGACGTCCGGGCTCTGTGCTGCAAATAGGCTGACCGCAAGTCCGAAATGTCCAAACTAACGTTCGATAAGAATTAGCTATTTTCCGAAGAATCATTACATGCTGTCGCCATGCTAACCTACTAATGAATGAGTGGAATTCACCTGATGCTACGTCACAGGTCAGATGCGGGTCAAATCGACTGGATCAGTGTTTTTCCCCGAGCTTTTTACAAAAAGTCGCTTTATTAATAATTGGGGTGGTATTTTTTTTTTTTTTTATGGTTAATAATGTAATCTTTATGTATTTTTTTATATACTGTGTATTAATAATGTGCCATAATTGTGGACCTTTAAACATGTGAAATCCTTGCCATGCGAGTATCGAAATAACAAAACTGCCTGGATGACGTCGGCCATGTTTGCTGATTGGTGTTTGCCTATGGACAAAAGAAAAAAATAGCACTCATTGTTGACAACTGCCCCGCTCATCCCCACGTGAAAGGTCTGCATTGTATTAAATTGATTTTTCTTCCACCAAACACTACTTCAAAGACCCAACCAATGGACGAAGGTGTGATTTATAATTTGAAAACCCACTATCGGAATTTGGCGTTAGACAAAGGCCAGGATGCTGTGATTTCTGTTCTTGACGCTTTACGTTTCTTGGGACGTGCGTGGGATCAAGTAAAGCTACGCACAATAGAAAATTGTTTCAGACATGCAGGATTTGTTGTGACATGCACTGAAGTGACTAATGAGAGTGAAAGTGAAGTAGATGATTATGACAGCATCCCACTGGCCCAACTGTGTCGCGATTCGGGTGTTAGTGTTGCAGAGTATGCAAGCATCGATGAAGATGTAGTAACCAGTGCGCCAACTACAGAAGATGACATTATAAATGCAGTGTTGAATAAAAATGATTGTGTCCAAACGTGTGATAGTGATCTCGATGATGAATCTACTCCCACAACTAAAATCCCACCCACAATGGATGAAGTGAAACAGTGTTGCCAAACCTTTTCAATGTTTGTTGAATCATGTACTACAACAACCGATGAACATTTCCAGGCTTTATCAAAGATTTCAGATTTTGTTATGAAAATTGAACTTCCTGGACGAAATGCAAAACAAACAACGCTTTCAGACGTTTTCCGGAAAAACTGAACAATTAGACTTTTGTATTAACCGATGTGACCTAGTAAAACTGTTTCCGCTCTGACGAATCCACATAAATGTGTACTTTGAGAAACTTATTGAATTATGAATTGTGTTTGCATTTGTGACATTGTCTGTTATTTCATGCACTTTATTTCATGTTCTTTGAGAAATTATTTCAACATGTTTAAATTATTTAATTATGTATTGTGTTTGCATTTGTGAAATTGACTGTTATTTTTGACGCGATAAAAGATTTTCTACTTTACACGGTGATTTTTCTTTTTTTTCTTCTCTCCATCAAAATGTAGATGTTTAGTTATCTCAAATGTAACGATATCTCAAACTAACCGGCTGGCACCAGCAAATTTGACATATAGAGAGTTTACATATATATATATATATATATATATATATATATATGTTTTTATTTATTTATATTATGATTATATTCCCTCTTCATTTTTGTGTTTATCATTCTTTTAGTATTTGGACCAACATAGATTTTATTTCTAATTTGGAGATACTGAATCTTCCAAAATGGTTCAAATTGGCAGAAAAGGAAATGGCGGAAAATTGTGTAATAAAAAAGTATTTCATTGGTATCCCAACGATCTTTATAGCATTTTTATGGCATTATCAGATATGTTTATACACTAATTTAAAAATATCTTTATTGAAAATCTGAAAATTTAGTTTTATGGTCAAATGATGAAAAAGAATATGGCGGTAAACAAAATGGCGGTCATTTGTCATAAAATCGACATCCAAGTCTTATGAAGGTCATTATTTGCTGCCATAAATGCTAAAAATATCAGTTAAAGTGGGTTTTTTTTAACGACGCCACTAGAGCACATTGATTTATTAATAATCGACTATTGGATGTCAACCATTTGGTAACTGTGACACATAGTCTTAGAGAAGAAACCCGCTACATGTTTCCATTAGTAGCAAGGGATCTTTGTATAAGCATCTCATCTCATAAACAGGATATCACAAACCATGGCCTTTGATATACCAGTCGTGCTGCACCGGTCGGAACGAGAAATAGCCTAATATGTGTCATCAAATGTGTTATCTGCGAACATTACACATTGGACCTTTCAATTTCCGAGATAAAACATTTCATACTTTTAATTGTTCAAAGCATTCCCGTTTCTTCACAGTAATCACCAATGCTTAGAGTATTTCAATTCTCTTTGAAAAACAATAACAAATGAAATAGTATCACTGCATCTCAGAGAATGAAAAGCAAGCAAACACAACATTCCAGTGCTAAGAGGTATCTTTCCAATTCCCAAATTGTTTCATGGATATTTGACATGTGAAAAAGAAAAAAAGAAAGAAAAAGCAGCAAAAACCACCAGGATATTAGTGTCTTACTAATATATACAACACTGTTTAGTCAGATAGTTTTGATCAGTGAATTGCATGAACTTCTATTCTGACATCAGAGTCCTCGGACTTGGTCTTTGGTTGTTCAACATTCAACTCATTGTGACTACTCTACACTGCATCGTCCTCAGTAAAGCCACCGTACACCCCCTCCCATTTTGTATTCAAGGCAGTCTAACACGTTTTACAGATAATATTATCTAATTTAACATTGCTTTCTGTTCATCCAATAATGAGGCACTGAAATCTTTCTTACAGGTTTATATATCCCTAATTTGTCCATTTACTTCTTTTTCATAGTTTGGTTAACAGAGAGTTGTGGAGATCAAATACAACATGTCTGATTGTCATCATATTTTTCAAACATCTTGTCCCCTTCGGGTTTCGGACTTTGATCCGATATTTACTGGCCTCGGTGGCGTCGTGGTTAGGCCATCGGTCTACAGGCTGGTAGGTACTGGGTTCGGATCCCAGTCGAGGCATGGGATTTTTAATCCAGATACCGACTCCAAACCCTGAGTGAGTGCTCCGCAAGGCTCAATGTAAACCACTTGCATCGACCAGTGTTCCATAACTGGTTCAACAAAGGCCATGGTTTGTGCTATCCTGCCTGTGGGAAGCGCAAATAAAAGATCCCTTGCTGCTAATCGGAAAAAGTAGCCCATGTAGTGGCGACAGCGGGTTTCCTGTCAAAATATGTGTGGTCCTTAACCATGTCTGACGTCATATAACCGTAAATAAAATGTGTTGAGTGCGTCGTTAAATAAAACATTTCTTTCTTTCTTTGATCCGATACCTGTTCGTCAACAATCAAGACAGACTTGCCAAGTAATTTCACAATTCCCCTTGAATCTTGCTTTTGTTTCAACAATAGGTATTGATATGGGTAGCAACTCGTTCTTTATGATCAGCACACTATTCACTCCCTGGTCTGCGTTGTATACTGTAAGTAGTCTGTGCAGTATGTTTCATTTAATTATAGCAGTGTAGCTGTTTCTAAATGATTGAACTGTGTTCTTTGGACCTTTCAACAATAAAGGGGCGGGACGTAGCGCAGTGGTTAAGCGCTCGCTTGATGAGCGGTCGGTCTAAGATCGATCCCCGTCGGTGGGCCCATTGGGCTATTTCTCGTTCCAGCCAGTGTACCACGACTGGTATATCAAAGGCTGTGGTATGTGCTATTCTGTCTGTGGGATGGTGCATATAAAAGATCCCTTGCTGCTAATCAAAAAGAGTAGCCCATGAGGTGGCCACAGCGGGTTTCCTCCCTCAATATATGTGTGGTCCTTAACCATATGTCTGACGCCATATAACCGTAATTAAAATGTGTTGAGTGCGTCGAACTTAATGTCACTTTTGACCCCCAAAACCCCCCAAAATGTTGCTTTACGTAACTTCGTTAGAACAAAAATAACAAAAACATTTTAAAATTTATTTTATATGAATGAACGAAATATTCAGACGGCTGCATCAAATTATTCTTTAAAAAGTATTGTTTTGAAGATTTTTCATTTTTGAAAACCAAATTTGAACTCCTCGAAATGTCAAATGTAGGAAAAATACTATATTAGTATGCAGCCACAATATTGTTGCATCATGCATTTTAGACACCCAATAGCCGATGTATTTTTAGTGCTGGAGTGTCGTTAAACGTCTATTCTATTCTATTCTTATTCTATTCTTATTCTATTCTATTCTATTCTATTATTATTCTGTTCTATTCTATTCTTATTCTATTCTATTCTTATTCTTATTCCATTATATTCTATTCTTATTCTATTCTATTCTATTCTTATTCTATTCTATTCTATTCTTATTCTTATTCTTATTCTTATTCTATTCTATTCTTATTCTATTCTATTCTATTCTATTCTTATTCCAGTCTATTCTATTCTTATTCTATTCTATTCTTATTCTATTCTATTCTTATTCTATTCTATTCTTATTCCATTATATTCTGTTCTTATTCTATGTATTCTATTCTTAGTCTATTCTGTTCTATTCTTATTCTATTCTATTCTTATTCTATTCTTATTATATTATATTCCATTCTTATTCTATTCTATCTAATTATATTCTATTATATTCTATTTTATTCTAATTCTATTCTATTCTATTCTAATTCTATTCTTATTCTATTCTAATTCTAATTCTAATTCTAATTCTATTCTATTTTATTCTAATTCTATTCTATTCTAATTCTGTTCTTATTCTAATTCTAATTCTGTTCTATTATATTCTATTTTATTCTAATTCTATTCTATTCTAATTCTATTCTAATTCTATTCTTATTCTAATTCTAATTCTAACTCCAATTATAATTCTATTGTATTCTATTCTATTTTATTCTAATTATATTGTATTCTAATTCTATTCTTATTCTATTCTAATTCTAATTCTAATTCTATTCTATTCTATTCTATTCTATTCTAATTCTATTCTAATTCTATTCTAATTCTATTCTATTCTTATTCTATTCTATTCTATCTAATTCTATTCTATTCTATTCTATTCATGCATTTTAATATGTATTGGGCGAGACGCAGCCAGGTGCTAACGCGCTCGCCTGATGCGCGATTGATCCGGGATCGATCCCCGTCGGTTGGCCCATTGGGCTATTTCTTGTGCGCCACAACTAGTATACCAAAGGCCATGGTATGTGTTATAATTTCTGTGAGATGGAGCATATAAAGATCGCTTGCTACTAATGAAAACATGTAGCAGGTTTCCTCTCTGAAACTATATGTCAAAACTACCAAACGTTTGACACCCAATAGCCGATGTTTAATAAATCAATGTGCTCTAATGATGTTGTTAAACAAAATAAAAACTTTTTTTTATTAATATGAATATGACTTTTGTTCCCCGACGGAGCGAGAGAGAGAGAAAAAAATGTTTTGGTTTAGCTGATATAAATGTGGTGGTAAGAAAACCCTTTAAGCCATTATAATTATTTTAACGAATAAGTGGCGTAAAATGTCTGACGGCAAAAGTAGTACTGGAGTTTGGACGGGTTCCAGACTTGATAAATTCCGATTGCCATGGTTTCAAACAGAACCTAATGGATATCATGATTTATTAACGTTGTAGAAAGTTTCAAACCTGAACTGTACTTGCATCATTTGTAATTTCAAAACAACATTAAAGGGACATTCCTGAGTTTGCTGCAATTATAAAGATTAACAGACTTTTTAACGATTGTAATTACATATAAAATAAATTTTTCTGCATACAATATTAATGGCTTTATATTAAACGTGTTTCTGATCGTTCTAATATTTGTACATTGAATATACAGACACTGATATTCTAAACAAGAAAATATATTTAATATGTAAGTTTAATCGTAGGAATATTTTATTAGTTTTAAACATCTTACAATGCAGCAAACTCAGGAATGTCCCTTTAATAATATACAGTATACATTCACCAGAACATTTTTTTAAAGTGACTATCCAGAGTTTTCGGCGACCGTTAAGATGATGTCGACCAACAGAGACTTTTTAATGATTTTAATTACATATTAGAATTTATCCTATAACTTACCCATGCTATCCATGTCATAAACCCATTTGAAAATTTAGTGTATTAACCCGATTAATAATGGTATGCAAATTTGCAAGGTCTCTTGGTATGTGTTGCTGTGGTTAGGTCATTTGCTTACAAGCCAACAGGACCTGTGTACCTGAGCGTAACGTTTTCAAAGATTTAGTTAAAATGCGTGACGTCAAACTAATCTGTGCTAATCACGATGACATCATATTACCGATGGCGGTGACTTTAGACTACTGTGATTTTCTAAAAATTGAATTAAAATGTTATTTTTGAAGTGTTATAGGATAAATAGAATTCGCTACTCGTGTTTTTTAATATGTAAAATATCAACCTCGTCTAGTTAATCGGTATTTGTCTCGGCAGAGCCTCGACAAGAATGTACAAAACAAGAATTTATTACACTCAGGCCGTATTTTACGGCATACGACAAATACCGATTAACGTAGACTCGGTTGATATTTTCCATATTAAAAATACTCGTGACGAATCCTCTCTGTATATTTTTTTTCTAAATAAAACATTAGTTGACCCCATTGACCGATAAATCTGTTTATTATTTTTTTTATAAATATTAATTTCATCCACCAGCAGGCCCTTTTATAATGTGTGACATGTTGTGGTCTTTACGAAACTAGTTGAACACCCCCATCTTACCATAGTACGGAATGATTTTGAAGTGATATTTCAGATGTCAATAAAGTGCTTAATAAAACGGTTATGTTGTATAAATTATACAGATATTAGTAACAACATAAGACTATGAAAATGAGTCTTGGTTGATATTTTGATTTTGTGTTTTATGGGTTTTTTTTTATATAAAGATACTCTTGTAAAATCTGAAATTCTTAAGTTATAGTGAATACTAATAATTAGCATAACAGTGTGTTTAAGAGTGTGGGAAATACAGACAACAATCGAAAGGCGTATGATTCCGGTGTTTAGAACGTCGCCATGCGTGTCTGCTGAAATTGTCTGCCAGTGTAATTGGCTGCTAGAAATTGGCTGCTAGAATCCGCTCGGTAAAACAAAACACACAGTCGGACTTTTTTCCCTTTAATTCAAAGTGAAGATCGTTTCAAAGTAAGTATTTATTGGTCTCCGTAAGCTCGAAATAGATCACAATACACGATTAGGGTGGGGAAACGTGCTGGTAATCGTTATTTTGGCCGCAATTTCATTCCGAGCAAAATTCCTCGGAACCGTTGGAAACAGCTAATGGCGGAATGGCTTTGGATGATTAATCTCGCCATGTGCATGAACTCGAGGTTAATCTTGATGAACTACATTTGTACTTAAAATATTAGAACGATCTGAAACACCATGAATATAAATACACCGCTGTTCTAAACGTTTTTTTTATGTTTAACGACACCACTAGAGGACACCAATTTATTAATTTTGCTATTAGATGTCAAACATTTGATAATTTTAACATATAAACTTAGAGAGGTAACCCGCTACATTTTTCCATCAGCAGCAAGGTATCTTTTATATGTACCATCCCACAGGCAGGATAGCACATACCACGGCCTTTGATATAAAAAAAAATGTAATACTACTATTACAAAATGTTATCAATCGATAACATTGTGCAAAGCAGCAAACTGAAGCCAGTGCCTTTAAGTTTGTGTGTAAATCTTGTAAATATATACTCAACAACGAAAGTTTAGCTAATGTTAAAAAAATGGCATAACATTTATAAATTAACCTATTTTTATTAATTAGTATTCACATCTGAAATGTTTACCATTTACAAACAACATAAACTCATCAACCTTTGCCTTAACACAACAGGAGGACATGGTTTTCTTTCAAGTTTATTCAACCAAGGCGAATTTAGACGTCATAAAAGATATTTGCTAAACTTTCTTTGTTGAGTATATTTTAGTTTTAATGAACACAGTAGGACTTGACAGCTGTAAACTGTTACTGTACACGTGACGGGTGCCACACGTGGGGCAGGATATGCTCAACTTTCAGAGGCGGATTTAGGCCCCGCCCCCCTAAATTTTGCGATAGTTATAATTTTATTATATATATATATTTTTTTTTTTACGATCCCCCTCAAAATTTCCCTCATGTCAATGCCCCCCCCCCCCCCCCCAAATGGATTTTTGGGATCCGCCACTGACTTTCGCGAACAGCAACCCAAACTTCGGCCAGGGAACGTTTCGCTAACGTTCAGGAACTATTTGATTGGTTCCCGACATGGTCATTTGATTTACCATTTGAAACGTCTAGCGGACGTTTTTCTGCTCGGTCTAGCTGAACTCTGCCCTGGTAGCATCACTGTTTTGACAGTGATTCACGAGTGCATCCACCGAGCTCTGTCCTGTGCTATTTTAACGCATG
>NC_054709.1:15511186-15548686 GCF_016097555.1 Gigantopelta aegis | reverse complement strand
TTTCATATACTTACCTTTCTGACACGCATTAGCCGATGTGTATTTTTTTAGCTGAGGTGTCGTCAAATATTCATTCATTCTTGCATTCCTACAAAGAAAGAAAGAACCTGTAGTCCTGAGGGGGGGGGGGGGGGGGGGGGGTGTTATACGAAAAAAAAAAAAAAAAGAGAAAAGCTCGAGTGATGCAAAAAGTTCTTTTCACTGTCTCGTGCAGAGATGTGGTTTTGATTGCGACAACCGGCCTCGGTGGTGTCGTGGTTAAGCCATCGGACATAAGGCTAGTAGGTACAAGGTTCGCAGCCCGGTACCGGCTCCCACCCAGAGCGAGTTTTAACGACTCAATGGCTAGGTTTAGGACCACTACATCCTCTTCTCTCTCACTAACAACTAACCAACTAACCTGGACAGAAAGTCCAAGTAGTTGATGTGTGTGCCCAGGATAGCGTGTTTGAACCTTAATTGGATATAAGCATGAAAATAAGTTGAAAGAAATGCAATGATTGCGATAGTTGTTATTAGACTAGGTTTAGGTCACACTACACAGATGTTATCTGCCATTTAAATCCATGTTAAAATTAACCAACTTCAAATGAAGATTGCCAATAGAACGGGTATTCGTTGGCACTAACAACATACACCATTGCGAACATACATTATATAAGCATTTACTTTCACTCCAAAATTGAAAACATTTCAGTCTCCAGTTTTTTTGCCATATGACCGCATCTGGCTGTAGTACCGGTCCGAACAAGTGGTCCAGGAACCCGTTCACACCGGCCGCCTCTTCCGCTATACACCCATGTCCCAAAAAGTCAGTGCACAATATTACAAAATAACATTGGCAAAATCCAGCCAGAAGGCTTACCATTAAAAATACATAAAAATTGTTTTAATTCTGCACCAATTACAGTTACTAGAAGTGAATATGTGAACCACAACATATATCACAATTAGCTACAGGAACTATAGTGTACCACGATGAATGAACTCTCACCCAGAAGTAAACTGTGTATTGAGATCTTAGAAATCTGCAATGGGAATTCGAAAAAAAACCCACCCTTATAAAATACTTATATTAGTAAACCTACAAACCTGTAACACATTTGGATAAAGTTACAATTGAGTGAAACATGAGTCTGTGACATTGAAATGGTGAAATACCCTCTAAAAATAGACTAAAACTCAACTCCATGTTACCTCTCAAACACACGTGCGTTTTTAAAATTATGAGAAATGCATTTTGAGATATTCAAAACGCAAGAATGGCCAAAAACACTTCGAATGTACGGAAATGGATAATCTAAGAAACAAGAAAATCTAAGTAAAGTATTATTTCATTTATCAAAAAACGGCTCTAATAGTAAAAAAATACGCCGTAGTGTTTAAAAACTAGGGTATATCCCTTTAAATCTATTTTCTTGTTTAGAATATCAGTGTCTGTATGTTCAATGTGTTTCTAATCGTCCTAATGTTTTTAAGTAGTCCAAACTGGATCTGGTATTCCAGTAATTTCGTACGAAAAAAAGAGTTAAAAATATTAGGAAATAAATAAAGAATAATAAGCGAGTCACCAGTTATTATCAAATTTATGTCCCGAGTAAATTAATTTTCACTTGTCATGAGTTTTAGCGAGTGACAAATGAAAATTAGTTCACGAGTGACATAAAGTTTATAGTAACTGGTACCGAGTTTGTTATTCTATTTATTACATGAACTTTTTTTCGTCTATAAAAGCCTTTATTTTCCAAACACATGCACGTACATGAATAGAAACGATGTAAAACACTTTACACACTGTTCTGAGTATTGCTATAACTTTGTAATTTAATCACGTTCATAGATAATTTTCAACAAAAGTTCTTTTTATTCTGGTACAAAATATATAATGAATTGCATTAAAATGACATTTTGTTACAAATTTCACACTAAAAACAGAGCGCCGTAAAGGCATCCGCAGACATTTTCAACTTTGTCGCATGCAGTTGAAATTGCATGATTGCAAGCAACTTTTTTCTCGTTGGACTGATCCGCACACACATGCAACAACCAGCAATTTTAGTCTAGCAGTGATCACGTGACAGTCAAAATGGCTATTGCAAGCAACTTTTTTCTCGTTGGACTGATCCGCACACACATGCGACAACCAGCAATTTTAGTCTAGCAGTGATCACGTGACAGTCAAAATGGCGGGTGTTTTCCCCGTATTTGTTTCGACAGTGGTCATCGAGACACGTTCTACAACATATTCTTGTTCTGACGAAAAAGACTGAATTTACGTAAAGTAGCACTGAATTCGTTCCGCACGCTTTTTGGTAATTTAGGATATAACCACACAATTTGTGTAAAAAAACCTATAATATAACCTGGTATTCCAAGCGCAGATTCCATTCCTGCAAGACACATCTCCCTTTTAGCCTTGTTGCTATATTCAGGGGATGCTGTCAAAAAGACATAGCATTGTCTGCCACATCACCACTAATTCATCCTCTTTTTTCTGTAGATCACATGCTACTGGAAGCTGCCATTTTGAGTCATGTGATCACTATCTATCCGTTCATTGGCAGTTTAAATTATTGTGTCAACGTTTTGTTGCATCGAAGGCACACACGTTTGCGACAGATGCAATTACATTCAATAAAATCAAACATGTTTGATCGGAGCAATTTCAGTTGCATGCAACAAAAATTGCATCGCAGACTAGCGCACACGATGCAACGACGTACGATTTTTGTTGCATGCAACAAAAATTGCACCTTGTTGCAAAGGTCTGCGGTGGCCTTTAACGCAAACTCTTTAAACTACATGACGTCATGCTGTGAGTTTTGGTAAATCGTGATGACATCATATTTTATAGTGACAAGGTCATTGGTTTGTAAGCGTCAAATTACCCAATAGTTTGTTCGTTAGACCAATTAGGAGATAACCATATGGAGTTTTTAGATTTGCGGGTGTTATTGTCTATGTGATCCCGTAAATGTCAGTTTTGACCGAAGGCGTCAGTTTAGACCGAAGGCGTAAGCCTGAGGTCAAAAATGAAACATTTGCGGGCACCTTGAATCGTTTTTCTATTGTACTTTTTCTTGAAAAAAACAAACCTAGTTACAATCTAACTGTAGACCCTTGAATTGTCAACTTCGCCTATTCCAATTGCTAATAACGTCACTTTCTAATGACGTCATTAGCTTTCCGGGTGTTATTTTCATTTGATCCCGGAAAAAGAATGTTATTAACCAATCACAATACAGAGCACACTCGCCATCAATTTACAATGCAGAACATTTCCCACTAAGAAAATATGGAAAATATTTTCCCTGTTATGAGTGACCGCTTGGGTAATAAAATAAAGTTTGACCTAGTGCAAACACTAAGGCTATTAGAAACACGATTAATATACAACCACTAATATTTTATTTGAAAAAACCTCAAACATATTTAATATGTAATTAGTCGTTAAAACGTCTCTGTTGGTTGACATCATGTTAACGATCGTCAAAAACTCAGTACATTGTAACCACAATCTGATATAGAATTTGTAAACCCCCCCCCCCCCCCATACACACACTCCCAAAGTCGTTCCTTACGGGCCTGCAGTATAGTTGACCGACACACCGCAATCCCAAGTTGTACATGTGTATAGTGTTTGACGATCCTATAGGATTTCCTTTAATGTGCCGTAATGCATGGGAAGTAGGTCGCTGTGACCTGGTTATGATATGCGACTCACCGCCATCCCAAGCTATTTGTATGCAAGTTTTGATGATCCTATATAAATCGATAAGGAAGGTATGGCCCATACAAGGATTTCCTTTAATGTACAGTATTGCATGAAAAGTAGGTCACGGTGACCTAGTTATGGTACACAACACACGACCATCTCACGTTGTACTTGCATACGCCTTTTGATTATCTCATATCAATCGATAAAGAAGATATGGCCTGGACAAGAATTTCCTTTAATGTGCAATAATGTTGGTCGTGGTGACCTAGTTATGGTTCGTGACACACCGCCATACCAAGTTTGATGATCCAATATGAACTGATAACAAAGATATGCCCCTGAAACAAAGGGCCAAATTTACAAAGCCTGTTTATACGTGTGTAACTACATACCAATCTAATTAATATTAGCTCCACTGGTTAATTACTATTACATGTGGATCTAACAGCACCCAGTTGGAGCTCATGTCCAGTTGGCCTTTCATTCGACCAATCAAAACCTTTCGCCAGTGATTTAAAACATTCGGGATTATGCCGAGGGTATACAAAATGATTCGGGTGAATTACGAAGTATGCTGGAAACTAATTTCAATGAATTTTTTTTAATATAAAATTCGTTTCAAGACGAACCCCCCCCCCCCCCCCCCCCCCCCGTGATGGTATAGCCATAAAATATGTTTACACTAGTATACAATCCAGAGTTTATTACTGCTATTTCCCCCTGTTTTTAATGTTGAAACAGACCAACAAGTTCGCATTTTTATAACTAGTCTCGCCCGATATTTTTAGAATTTGTATGCTCCCGAATAACGCTATAATAGGCGAAGTGTAATTGGTCGATATTTAAATTGTTATTCATAGATGAAATGTCACCTGGACATGGGAGTCCACAAAATGTTGTTAGATCTACTGGTAGACCAGTAGAGCTAATTTTAATCAGATTGACTATATACATAAGAGAAACAGGCTTCGTAAATCCGACCTCAAAAGTTCAAAACGCCAAACCATCTTACAACCTGTCGAAGTCGGGCGGATAGGAATGTTTCCCACATACTTGTGACTTATGGCGTGGGACCCACTTTTAACTGCCCTCTTGGGAAACCATGCGGTAATTTGTGTTAAAGCCATCTCTTTTAGCACTTTCCGGTCCACAAACGTTCAATAATTGATTCCCCGAATACACTGCCAATCCCCACGTGGTTAGTTTCCCCGTGTGTGCGTTTTAGAACGGCATGCAATGACGGTGTTATTTTGCACCGTAAATTCAATAACCAGATGACTAATGAACGATGTTGTTTCTCGCCAAACGGTTGACTGTTGATCTGCCCAGACGCGGATCCAGGGGGGGGGGGGGGGAGGGGTCTGGACCCCCCCCCCCGCTCGTGACCAGAGAGTTGATCTTGACAACGGGAATTTACTTCAAATCCATCTAAAGCTATCTTCAAATATGAAAATTTCCTATCGAGGGGGGCCCTTCAAAGGCTCGCGACTGGACCCCCCCCCCCCGCTAAAATTCCTGGATCCGCCCCTGCTGCCCGTATGAAACCTGTAATGCAGAGGTACAGGAGGTATATGTACATGTGTATGTAAGAATATAAATGTGTTATACATGTGTGTATAACCAGAGGCGGATCGGGGGGGGGGGGGGGGGCAGGAGCGACAATTTTATTATATATTAATTTTCATTTTTTTACGATCCCCTCCAAACCATTGGCATTCCGCCTCATGTTATTGGGCCCCCCCCCCCCCTAAATGGATTTTCTGGATCCGCCACTGTTATTAACACTCATACTGTAAGTAAGGATTTCAGGGCCCTCAACCATGACATAGCCGAATGGTTTCTGGGGCAATAAAAAAAAAGAAAAAAAGTGAAAGGAATTGGAACTTTGGATTAAATATATTATGTCTATGGTAAATGTTAGTTCTGCCCAAGGCCCGTGCTTATAAAACCTTTAGAGTCTAGACTGAAATCTGTAATGACGTCATGTATAGGCCTAAATACCAGTCGTGTACCAGATTGTTGGATGAAATGGAACAATTAGTTACAATGAACAACCAACTGTTAGGCCCAATCAATCACCCGTTAGAATTACAATCGCAAATAGTAAAATGAATAATAAAAAAATATATATTTTGCAATTTATTATTTTAAATGTTTTCTATGTGCTACATATTTTTCGCAATTGGCGACTTTGACGAAGGAAAGCGCGAGTCCTGTGTATGACTTTGTAGGCCTATCTGGGATCGATCGGTGGTCCCATTGGGCGATTTCTCGTTCCAGTCTGTGCACCACCACTGGTATATTAAAGGCCATGGTATGTGCTATCCTGCCTGTGGGATGATGCATATATAAAAGATCCCTTGATGCTAATCGTAAAGTGTTGCCCATCGCCTCCTTGTCCTTGTCCTCCCTTGCACATGCCTGCGCGGGCGACCCCCTCTTCCACCAACCCCAAAACATTTCCTGTCCTGGAAGGAAGTCGACACCTGCTCCCATGATAGGCGTATGCTACAGCATCTTGCTCTGAATGTACGCATTAAAACCTATGACCAATGATCAATGGAAAAATGTAGCGGGTTTCCTCTCAAAGACTATGTCAAAATTATTAAATGTTTCACATCCAATAGCCGATGATCAATTAATAAATAAACGTGCTCTAGTGGTGTTGTTAAACAAAATAAATTTGAAGTATATGAATGCCGTCCATCTGACGTCGCCTTTACATGTAGGTATTCTTGCAACACGGAGCGACATCAGAGGTAGTACTAAACCAAATAGCATCTGGCTGGGTCAGAGTTCGAGATGCACCTAACGTTTGATAGAGCAGTTAATAGCACAAGTCCTGCTATTGGTGATAAATGTGACAGTGATGTCAACATTTTTTTGTTTTATTTGGGAAATAAATCTATGCAATATTATTTCATGTAGTACCACTGTGTTAATTAGGTTTGTGCATGAAACGTGTATGGCATACCTGTGATAAAAAAGTACTACAATTTTATACAAAACTAGGTGTGTTGTAAAAACATCCGGTTATATCGAAAATGAGCCATGAAAGGTACCATTTTCTTCAATTAATACTTTGAATGGAGGGGTTGTAGTACTGATATGTATGGGTCATAGTTTGGTTGAGGTTGCATATAGGGTTTGTAAATACAAACGTTAACATGGTCGCCTGTGGAATTTTATTTGGTATAGTACAACCTATAGGGCAGCTGAATCAATCAGTAATATCGTTCCAGACATCTAATGTCGCCAGACGTTTGGAGCGACAGTATATATGTTACTGAACACCGCGGATAAACCTCGGGTATCTTGGTCTGACGGAGAGTCGATCTCGAGCGTGATAGTGCAACAGAGGTACCGTTTGAGGCATTATCATTCACTGAGTTTGTTTCATAAATCGACAATAACTTGGAGAAAGTGTTTCAGTAAAAAGTAAAGTAAAGTTTGTTTTATTTAACGACGCCACTAGAGCACATTGATTTTTTATCTTATCATCGGCTATTGGACGTCAAACATATGGTCATTCTGACACTGTTTTTAGAGGAAACCCGCTGTCGCCACATAGGCTACTCTTTTTACGACAGGCAGCAAGGGATCTTTTATTTGCGCTTCCCACAGGCAGGATAGCACAAACCATGGCCTTTGTTGAACCAGTTATGGATCACTGGTCGGTGCAAGTGGTTTACACCTACCCATTGAGCCTTGCGGAGCACTCACTCAGGGTTTGGAGTCGGTATCTGGATAAAAAATCTCATGCCTCGACTGGGATCCGAACCCAGTACCTACCAGCCTGTAGACCGATGGAAAGTGTTTCAGAGGAATAACAATATTAGGACATTTTATTAATGAAACCGAAAGTGAATTAATCATTCGGGGATGGAAGGAAGGAAGTATTTTATTTAACGACGCACTCAACACATTTTATTTACGGTTATATATGGCGTCGGACATATGGTTAAGGACCACACAAATATTGAGAGAGGAAACCCGCTGTCGCCACTTCATGGGCTACTCTTTTCGATTAGCACAAAACAAACCAACTTAAGAGATGACAGGTCAGTTTGCCAAAACAGAAGTTGACCACACATAGATCAGTACTGCTGTCCTTTTTAGTAATTTAGAAATTAGCCCAAAGATTGCCACACCACAGGTCCTGGATTCCTGGCCGTGGTACGTGCTGTCCTGTCTGTGGGATGGTGCATATAAAAGATCCCTTTCTACTAATGGAAAAAGAAATATCAAGCGGGTTTTCTCTCTAAGATTTATCGAGGATTTTTGGCCACAGTCCCATATATGATGGAATTGGGAAAATCAGCGCGAGTAAATTATACTTGGGATATTTTTCAGGTTGTAGACCACTGTTAAATTAATGTCTTACACACCCGTTGTTAAGAACATCATTCGTTCTTTTTGATAACACAAACTTGTTTACACACGTACGTGTATTAACAATTTCGTCGTATGACTGGATGCTCCTAGGTGATGACCAGGTCACCAGTGCCATACATCCAATGAAACATACAACCAAATTGAAATCGATTACACTATGACGTATAGTTAACATGATAAATCATTTTTATCATGCAACCATGCTTCCTATTGACCTGATATCCCCTACCTGATAATTCGAAGTGTTATCATGTCACTAGGAAGTGTTATCACGTTACTAGGAAATGAGTTGTGCGCATGACGAATGTTTGCTCAATTTTCAGGTAGATCATTGTCTCATTTTTCAAACATCTGTTTACAGCAATAATGGTTGAACTGAATAAATAAATATAACATTTACACTTCCTGTAACATCAAATTACCTCTTATTTTTCAATTCTCCATTATTCGCTCCCATTCGGAACTAGCCAGCGTTTTTAATTAAACATTTTGAAACAAAAACGCAAGTAGCTTCCTGCAAAGAATGTTTACATTGGGAACAGCGTCTGACGTCACTGTGACTAGCAGCCAGTAATGTAGATCTTCTTCAGGTCACACATAAACTTGAGTTTATTTTCACAGAAAAAGATGTTAAAATTTGCTTAAAACCTGGTTTTTAAGGATATGTAAGAAATAGAATAATATATTCGTGTCCGTTAGATACCATTTATCTTACAACTCGTTGTTTAAAAACGTTTCAAACTGGCTTTCGCTCGTTAGATCCATTTTAAAACAACTCGTAAGATATCTAACGGCCACTCGTGTAGTATTCTTTATTTATTACAACAGACATATATTAAATATATATACTGGGATTTTTTTAGCATAGAAATTAGGAATTTTCAGCGCCATTTTTGTTTGGGAAGCGACATGTCTTCGGACCAACAGAATGCCTAGATAAATCTCTGGAGACTTATGTCAGAAGTACCAAATGTTTGACATCTAATAGTCGATCATTCATTTAAAAATGCGCTTTAGTGGTGCCGTTAAACAAAAACTAGGAAGGAAATGTTTTATTTGATGACGCACTCAACACATTTTATTTACGGTTATATGGCGTCGGACTTATGGTTAAGGACCACACAGATATTGAGAGAGGAAACTCGCTGTCGCTACTTCATGGGCTACTCTTTTTCGATTAGCAGCAAAGGATGTATTATATGCACCATCCCACAGACAGGATAACACATACCACGGCCTTTTATATACCAGTCGTGGTGCACTGGTTGGAGCGAGAAATAGCCCAATGGGCCCACCGACGGGAATTAACCATCAGATGTGTCTTTTATTTCCAGCACTTATGGGTAAAGTAATGGTAGGTAATGTGTGATCCTGCAGTTACTGAATGATATAAGGGGCAGGAGTTAACTCAGTTGAGTGCTTGCTTGAGGGGCTTGCTTCATAGGATCGAACCACCTCGATGGATCAATTCAACTGATTAGGTTTTTCTCGTTCCAGCCAGTGCTTTCCTGTCTGGGGAAGTGTGCATATAAAACATCCCTTGCTGCATTATGAAAAATGTAGCGGGTTTCCTCTGACGACTACGTGTCAGAATGACCAAATGTGTGACATCCAATAGCCAATGATTAATTAATCAATCATCAATGTGTTCTAGTGGTGTTGTTAAATAATAATAAACAAAATAAACTTTTTATACATGTAAAGCAGCATGTCCTACCTATGGCAAACACAAAGTGACCTATTCTATTTTAGAATTACCAAATGTTTGAGTTCTAATAGTCGATAATTCATGAAACAATTTTGTTTCGTTAAATAAAAACCAATTTCAAAAAAGAAAGAAATGTTTTATTTAACGACGTACTCAACACATTTTGTTTACGGTTATATGGCGTCAGACAAGAACCACACATATATTGAGGGAGGAAACCCGCTGTCGCCACTTCATGGGCTACTCTTTCCGATTAGCAGCAAGGAATCTTTTATATGCACCATCCCACAGACAAGGTAGTACATACCACGGCCTTAGATATTAGACAGTCGTGGTGCACTGGCTGCCAATCTCAAAGTCTCTCGTCTTCTTTTCCAGCATCAGTTTTCATCGCCCTCCAAGTGACCAGTGCCCATGGATGCTCCTGTCCCTCGTGCATGAACTTCAACCAGCCGGCCAGGTGCGAGTGCTGTGTGTACACCCTTCTTGGAAAGAGATCGTCCTCCGTTACCTCCCCGTTTGTGGAAAAGGAAGAAAACATCTATATGAGGATTGTCTTCAAAAAGCTGGGCTTAAGTCCTGACGACGACGACAAGGATGGTGACGATAACGTCAAAAAGATCGATTTAAATGAGGATCGGAACAAGAAGCTCGGCTTAAGCTTGTACCAAGACCGGAAGCTGGGTTTAAGTCCAGAGCAGAAGCAGAAGCTGAAGGAGCTGTATCAGAAGTTAAAGAGAGCGGCTAAATCACGTGGACCCTTATAATTAATAAACTAATCGAAACAGGCCTCTGAAAATTGCGAGACCGATAGTTTTGTCTCGACTGGCGCTCGCGCAAATCTACGAGCGTTAAAAAAAGCGACTAAATCACGTGGACCCTTATAATTAATAAACTAATTGAAACAGGCCTCTGAAAATTGCTAGACCGATAGTTTTGTCTCAACTGGCGCTCACTCAGATCTACGAGCGTTAAAAAGAGCAGCTAAATCAAGTGGACCCTTATAATAACTGTTAGAAACACGATCGTAAAGGGCTATGCATTTAGGGCATCGTGGTTGTAAAGGGCTATCCATTTAGGACATCATAGTTGTAAAGGAATATGCATTTAAGACAGCATAGTTGTAAAGGGCTATGCATTTAGAACATCATGGTTATAACGGGCTATGTATTTTGAACAGTATAGTTGTAAACGGCTATGCATGTAAGACAGAATGGATGTAAAGGGATAAACAGGTCTATGAGTGTCTAAATGTTATCCCATTTAAGACGTCATATACATAAGCCTGGTTATAATGGGTAACAGCGAATGTTTAGCGTCAGCCATAAACTGTTCATTCAAACTTTCAATGATCAGAGGCCTTTAACAATTCTGTTTGATAATCGGTGGATTATGAAATAAAATTTCTTTAAAATAAGTAATGCTGTTGACACTGTAATACTGTACTGTCTGAGTTGACTTAATTTACCAATTTCCAAATTTGATGGCAGTTCTTCCACAGACCAAATAGAATGTATTGTTCCAGAAAACACAAATTCAGACCATACCATCTCAACCTTAAAAAAAACATCCTTTGGACTCTGTTTTTTCTCTCTGTGTTTTATCTCTGTGTTTGTATGTGCAGATTTGTCATTCAGATTGTATATTACAATATTTATGTTTTATTTAGAACAACGCAAATGCAAGACTTCAAAACCATTACTCGATATGGGTTTTAATAAATAAAAAAAGCCAACATCAACCGTTAAAATCACGTGTTTATTTTTCTTCCTTTTAACTATGACAACACTGTGAATAATGACGACAACAAATTAAAAAGGAAACCCAACTCAGAAACATATAACATTGTAGAAGAAAAGTAAGGTCGACAGCTTATATTTTGGTGATATTAGAATTTGTTTTTAATTGCATCTAGCTACTTGAAAATGCACTTGAACGCTAGCGCACCACGACTGGTATGTCAAAGGCCGTGGTATATGCTGTCCTGTCTGTGGGGGTGATGCATATAAAAGATCCCTTGCTACTAATGGAAAAATGTAGCAAATGTTTGGTAATAACCGATGACTAATAAATCAATGTACTCTAGTGGTGTCGTTAATCAAAACAAACTTTAACTTTGAGCGCTAGCCTGCACATAAAAAGTTCGTGCAAATGTTACCATAAAACTCGTACTTATATATATCAGGTGGCACTGACCTATCAGCGCTATCGATCGATCCCACTGCGTCATCGGTGCGTCATCGGTGCGTCATCAGTGCGTCCGTCATATACTGACACATATAATTATTTATTGGTGTACTGTAAGTAGGTGAATATCCTCGTAACTTTCCAGTCCTGAAAGGTAATGAACTTAGCACTACCGAGCCTTGTCAAGGAAACATTTTGTTTTCAAAATTTTGATTAATGACAGTCGCTAATCAATATGAGAATTGATTAGCAATTACTAATTTCGTGTAGCAACGTATAGTATGATAAACTGAATGTAAAAGAAAGAAGGAAATGTTTTATTTAACAACGCACTGAACACATTTTATTTACGGTTATATAGCGTCAGACATATGGTTAAGGACCATAGAGATATTGAGAGAAGAAACCCGCTGTCGCCACTTCATGGGCTACTCTTTTAGATTAGCAGCAAGGGATCTTTTATATGCACCATCCCACAGACAGGGTAGTACATACCACGGCCTTTGATATACCAGTCGTGGTGCACTGTCTGGAATGAGAAATAGCCCAATGGGCCCACCGACGGGGATCGATCCCACGGTGACCGCGCATCAGACCGCGTCCCGCCCATTTTGTAGAATTGTGTCGCGATCTCTGAATCTTGCATAAATCGATTCTCGACGTGATACCGAACAAAATGTTCCCTGTAACCTACATCACGAGAACAGTATCGTATTAACACAGCCACACTGGCATATCCAACGGGTGAGTGTGTGGGAGCATGGGACACCCCGCCCCCCCCCCCCCCCCCCCCCCCATTACCTTCTTCTTTTTTTTGAATCACCCACACAATCAAGATCCAATGTGGGTGCCCCCTCCCCCTCACAGGCACGTATGCTGAGTAGGAAGTGTTTGAGATCGAAGCCCCCTCTCCCCTCCCTGCAAAAGCACATCCTTATTTTCAATATAGTTTCCGGTCGAACATGACTCAACTCAGCACTGTATATTAAACTTCGCTTGCCATAAATTCCTGCTCTTGCGCCTGCCTCCAACATAAAATCCCGGCTACGCCAATGCTAACAAATGCAATACTACCAGTATTAAAGGGACATTCCTGAGTTTGCTGCAATTTTAACGATGTTATCGACTAACAGAGACTTTTTAACGATTCGTAATTACATATAAAAAAAAAAAAAAACCTGCATAAAATATTAGTGGCTGTATATTAAAACGTTTTTTTTTACTAGGTGAACTTTCATTTTATTTCCTAAGATAAATTTGTTTCGTACGTACGAAGTCAAAATCCAGTCTGGGCTTCAGACAAATATTAAGACAACCAGAAACATATTGAATATACAGACACTGATATTCTAAACAAAAAAATATATTTAATATGTAAGTTTAGTCGTAGAAATATTTTATTAGTCGAAAACACCTTACAATGCAGCAAACTCAGGAATGTCCCTTTAAGTTTGTTTGATGTGATGCTTAGGCAGGAGAATCGGTTCTTGTAAAAATAGCGAAGCACAAGGGACAGAATTGTGTGAGTATGAAACCAGTCCTGACATTTGTTCCGATGTGCATTCTACACCTTATTTGGGGTAAGAAGAAATGTTTTATTTAACGACGCACTCAACATATTTTATTTACGGGTATATGGCTTCAGACATATGGTTAAGGACCACACATATATTGAGAGAGGAAATCCGCTGTCGCCACTTCATTGGATACTCTTTTCGATTAGCAGCAAGGGATCTTTTATATGCATCATCCCACAGACAGGATAGTACATACCACGGCCTTTGTTACACTAGTTGTGGAGCACTGGCTTGAAAGAAATAGCCCGATAGGTCCACCGACGAGGATCGATCCTAGACCGACCGCGCTTCAAGTGAACGCTTTACTACTGAGCTACGCCCCGCCCCGAGTCGCACATATAGATTCATGAATATAAAGGAGTCCTGGACAGCCGTGCGCTACAACAGCTTGCTCTGAATGTGCACAAAGGAGCGGGATGTAGCCCAGTGGTAAAGCGTTCGCTTGATGCGCGGTCGATCCGTTGGGCTATTTCTCGTTCCAGCCAGTGCAACGCGACTGGTATATCAGTGGTATGTACTACCCTGTCTGTGGGATGGTACATATAAAAGATCCCTTGCTTGCTGCTAATCGAAAAGAAGCCCATGAAGTGGCGACAGCGGGTTTCCCCTCTCAATATCTGTGTGGTCCTTAACCATGTGTCTGACGCCATATAACCGTAAAAAAATGTGATGAGTGCGTCGTTAAAAAACCCATTTCCTCCCTTCCTTCTTCCTGAATTGGCACATGCAACCTTATAATCTGACCTAGTATCTTTATGGGCTGCTGGTGCTCCCTTGCACATGCCAGCGCGGGCGGTCCCCTCTTTCACCCCACCCCAACCCTTTTTCTGTCCTGGATGGAGGAGCCGGCCCAGGCCGGCACCTGCACCCATGACAGGCGTGCGCTACAACAGCGTGTTCTGAATGTACACATAAAACTATGACATGACATCTGAAATTACTAGCGTACTAATGTCCGTATTCTAAACGCACTTGTAATGTGGGATTCAATGTCAGTAGTGTTAAAATGACTGCCAGTAAACACGGACCCTATTTGTGTCATCCCTTATTTTTTTTTGCCGATCAATGTAGTCCGAAAGGACGTAGAAAGTATGGTTCTTTTTACGTCCGAAAATGGTTACATTACGCTATATATAGCTGATATTCAAAACTTTTTGCACCATGTTTCAATCGTTTCTCAACCGAAATAATGCAACAAATGGACACACAAACCTAAAATATATAACCTACCGTACTCAGTAAATCTCGATTTAAGTACTTGCGACATTATTAACAAAATAAATCTTCAAATGACAACCATTAAAAAAGTTCCTCGCCATTTTAAATTTTCTAAATAGAGGGAAGCAACTCGCCCTGCACATTAAGAAAAGTATTGACTTAATGTGCGCCCTGTACTACCATCAATGTAGATGATAATCTGATAATACAGTATTTAGCGCCCTTCTCCAATAAAAGCCCTCCCCCCCCCCCCCCCCCCCCCCCCCCCCCCCGCCAGACGTTATAAATACAAGCATTCTAAAAGTACTGCTAATGCAATACATGTCCCCTAACGGGCCCAACAATATTTTGTATCTCTAAAATTCAAGGGCCATAACTGTGTCAAAAATGGGGGGTAACTTGACATGATAGTCGAACCTGATCTGTAACATAGCATAATAAAGGTGTACATAAACGTTCAGCTCTATGTGGGACAGACGGACGGACGGACGAACGGACGGACGGACAGACGGAGATGAAACCTGTAGTCCCTTCCGGTTGGACGAGTAGTTAGCTAACAAGGGAAATGAATGCTGATCATTAGCGCCCCACCAAAATCGAAAGAAAAAGAAAGAAAGTTTGTTTGTTTGTTCTGTTTAACGACACAACTAGAGCACACTGATTTAGGCCTATTAATCATCGGCTATCGGATGTCAAATATTTGGTAATTTTTACATATAGTCTCAGAGAGGAAACCCGCTACATTTTCCTATTATTAGCAAGAGATCTTTTATATGCACCATCCCACAGACAGGATGACACATACCATAACCTTTGATATACCAGTCGTGGTGCATTGGCTGAAACGAGAAATAACCCATTAGGCCCTCCGACGGGGATCGATCTCAAATCGCGCATCAAGCGAGCACTTTAGCACTTTACCACTGGGCTACGTCTCGCCCCCCAACCAACATCGAACGCAAACACTGAATGTAATTTACAGGAGGACATAAAACGCGGTCAAATAACCGGTACCACTGTCTTTTTGTAAACGTGTTGTAAACACTGATTCTGTTCACATAGGGGCGGGACGTATGCGGTGCCAGTGGTAAAACGCTCGCATGATGTGAGGTCTGTCTGGGATTGATCCCTGTCGGTGGGGCCATTGCCATTCGTGAGTTTATCCTATCAACCTTTAAATTCTATTTTCAAAAACAACAATGAGTTTTGGGCCTCCCTCCTCTATTAAAATATCCTAGATCCGCGCCTGACAACGTTAACTCATAAAACAAAACAAAAAACAAAAAACCCACCACAATCAACCCCCTTCTTTTTTTAATTATAAAAATGACCTGTGAATGAGTATTATGGACAAGTTGCCAGACATTAAATTTTCCGATGACTCAGTCTGATGAGACTTTTGACAATTACTCAATTTAAAAAAACAAAACAAAAAAACCACAAAAAAACACAAAAAAACATCAGTAATATTGTTATTTTCCTCTACATAAAGCCAGGGACCATGTTTTCTCTTTTTTTTTCATTTCAACTTATTTTTGCGCTTATATAAAATTAAGGTTCAAGCACGCTGTCCTGGACACACACCTCAGCTATCTGGGCTATTTGTCCAGGACAGTGGGTTAGTTGTTAGTGGTTAGTGAGAAAGAAGAGGGTATAGTGACCTTACACCTATCCATTGAGCCCTTAACAACTCGCTCTGGGTTGGAGCTGGTACCTGGCTGCGAACTCTGTACCTACCACCCTGTGGTCCGATGGCTTAACCACGACGCCATCAATAGTCTAAGTAATCTTAACATACGAAATCGCAATACCTATGACGTAAGCTTCGAAAATATGGACACAGGGCTCCATTTCACGAAGCGATCTTAGCTCTAAGATCATCTTAAGTGCATACCTACTTTACAGGCCGTAGCCAGTGGGGGGTCGGGGGGGGGGTCGGTCAACCCCCCTACTGGTGACTTTTTCTTCAATATTCGTCAACGCAAAATTGCAACATGGGTGCTCCGCGCCCTTGTGTGCCCCACCATAAGCCTAAACGACTCCCACCCCCCCCCCCCTCAAAATCCTGGCTATGGGCCTGCCTTATGCACATACGGTGATCTTAGCGCTAAGATCGCTTTGTAGAACAGGGACGAAAATAAATCCTGAGACTCATGTTGGCTCTTTTCGTTCGTCTTTAACTTATGAAAGGGTCAGACTGACAACTGGCGGCAGTAAGTTCTACAATGCCCAGCTGTTTGATTGCTCGAGTCACGTCTAGCCCGAGTACTCTAACTGTAAGAGAGCTAGACAGACATTTGAACGGTTATCAGCCCGAGTACTCTAACTGTAAGAGAGCTAGACGGACATTTGAACGGTTATCAGCCCGAGTACTCTAACTGTAAGAGAGCTAGACTGACATTTGAACGGTTATCAACCCGAGTACTCTAACTGTAAGAGAGCTAGACTGACATTTGAACGGTTATCAGCCCGAGTACTCTAACTGTAAGAGAGCTAGACGGACATTTGAACGGTTATCAGCCCGAGTACTCTAACTGTAAGAGAGCTAGACGGACATTTGAACGGTTATCAGCCCGAGTACTCTAACTGTAAGAGAGCTAGACGGACATTTGAACGGTTATCAACCCGAGTACTCTAACTGTAAGAGAGCTAGACGGACATTTGGACTGTTATCAGCCCGAGTACTCTAACTGTAAGAGAGCTAGACGGACATTTGGACGGTTATCAGCCCCAGTACTCTAACTGTAAGAGAGCTAGACGGACATTTGAACGGTTATCAGCCCGAGTACTCTAACTGTAAGAGAGCTAGACGGACATTTGGACGGTTATCAGCCCGAGTACTCTAACTGTAATAGAGCTAGACGGACATTTGGACGGTTATCAGCCCGAGTACTCTAACTGTAATAGAGCTAGACGGACATTTGGACGGTTATCAGCCCGAGTACTCTAACTGTAAGAGAGCTAGACGGACATTTGAACGGTTATCAGCCCGAGTACTCTAACTGTAAGAGAGCTAGACGGACATTTGGACGGTTATCAGCCCGAGTACTCTAACTGTAATAGAGCTAGACGGACATTTGGACTGTTATCAGCCCGAGTACTCTAACTGTAAGAGAGCTAGACGGACATTTGGACTGTTATCAGCCCGAGTACTCTAACTGTAATAGAGCTAGACGGACATTTGGACGGTTATCAGCCCGAGTACTCTAACTGTAAGAGAGCTAGACGGACATTTGGACTGTTATCAGCCCGAGTACTCTAACTGTAATAGAGCTAGACGGACATTTGGACGGTTATCAGCCCGAGTACTCTAACTGTAAGAGAGCTAGACGGACATTTGGACGGTTACTGTCAGAGACTAAGCTATGCAATTTTTCGCAATTGCTGCCCACCAAACGGTGGTTAAAGGCATACAGTCACGGATTTAATGATCTCATTTCTCTAAAAATGGATAATAAATGAAAATTGCATCAATGTTTGGAAACCATATCTGGCTATAGCATCACCTTAAGTGAACCATGATGGAGTGAAATCCATGTCAACCCTCTCGGTAATTTTAGTTTTTGAATTATGGGTCATTGCCATAATTAAATTATTTTTTAATAAATATTATTAAAGGGACATACCCTAGTTTTTAAACATTAAGGGATATTTTTTACTATTAGAGCCGTTTTTGATAGCTGAAATCATACTTTACTTAGATTTTATTGTTTAGATTATCCATTTCCGTACATTCGAAGTGTTTTTGGTCATCCTGGTGTTTTTAATATCACAAAATGCATTTCTCATATTTTTAAAAACGCACGTGCGTCTGAGAAGTAACACTTATGGAGTCGAGGTTTGGTCTATTTTTAGAAGGTATTTCACCATTTCAAAGTCACACACTCATGTTTTACTCAATTGTAACTTTATCCAAATGTGTTACAGGATTGTAGATTAACTAAACTTAGTGTTAATTTTCACGGGTTGAAACTAGAGTATGTCCCTTTAATAGGTGGGATATGATGGTTACGTAGATGGTTGAATAATGTACATTTAGGGACAAAAGAAAGAAAGAAATGTTTTATTTAACGACGCACTCAACACATTTTATTTACGGTTATATGGCGTCAGACATATGGTTAAGGACCACACAGATTTTCAGAGGAAACCCGCTGTCGCCACTACATGGGCTACTCTTCCGATTAGCAGCAAGTGATCTTTTATTTGCGCTTCCCACAGACAGGATAGCACAAACCATGGCCTTTGTTGAACCAGTTATGGATCACTGGTCGGTGCAAGTGGTTTACACCTACCCATTGAGCCTTGCGGAGCACTCATTCAGGGTTTGGAGTCAGTATCTGGATTAAAAATCCCATGCCTCGACTGGGATCCGAACCCAGTACCTACCAGCCTGTAGACCGATGGCCTAACCACGACGCCACCGAGGCCGGTCATTTAGGGACAAATCAAATACATATTTTCTCAGGTAATACTTCGTTGGGCCATTTAAAGCCGCACACCCTAGTTCCATCCAGCGAAAATAAATTATAATTTGGTTAATCTACAAACCTGTAACACACTTAGATCACGTTTTTATCAAATGGAGTGAAAAAGCAGGTTTTATATCGATAAATACCATGGGAATCCCCATGTCCCAATTGCTTGAAATAATTTTGAAAGTTAGTATTCTGATGGCACCGGTAGATGTCGCTCGAAGCACAACAATGCCTACGTCACGACAAATTTCACAGACTTTGGGGTGCGTTCGTTTCACGTCTCCTGGACATGTTCCAACTGTTCTGTCCTGGTCTTATCCCTAGAGGCACTGATTTTCCGGAATCGCGGACGGAATCGCGGAAATACCTATCTGAAACGGAATTCCCGATTTTTTTCCAAAACATTATTTAACTTTAAATAGCGCATTTGATTAATTAAAAATTATTTTTCGAACTAGAAACTATGGACACCGACATCTGCCTGTGCTACGCTACGACACTAGTACCTTTGTATGTTACGCCAAATGTAGAGTATCTAGACGTTTTACCAGTCGTGTTTTCTTCGCTTATTCCCGGCGATTTAACGGGAAAAACCGAACATTGTGAGCTAAAATTGTCCGATATTTACTCAAGTGAAAGATATGTTATGTTTGCTTATTAATTTTTAACATTTGCGGCATTGCCATATTTCCGATCTCACAAAGGAATGCAGTAATTGCATATTGTATGCCAGGCTTTGTTCAAAATAAATTATACAAGGGAAGTGGTTTATAGTGTGATCGTTTGTAATTATTTTCCCGATCATATCGTAAAGAAAACCGAAAATGTCCGAAGTCTGTGTCGTGGCGTATTCGTGTTTAAATTTAAGCCAAAAATAAATACAAACTACTGACATGTTTTACCTCATTGCATATTTATTTTACACCAGCAATTAATTGCGCGGTGTGTGTGTGTGTGTGTGTGTGTGTGTGTGTGTGTGTGTGTGTGTGTGTGTGTGTGTGTGTGTGTGTGTGTGTGTGTGAGAAACAAAAACAGAATTTGTTTAATACTGAAACGGAAAAAACCGGAATTTGTAACATGAAACGGAAAAGGGAAAAATCTGAAACGGAAAATCAGTGCCTCTGTATCCCCATTCCCAGTCTGGAGCTCCACGCGGTAAGACGTGTTTGTTTCGCTGGTGCACACTGCACGTGCTTTCGTGTGCTCGACTTGGGGATACTTCATTTTGTTGTTTTTGTCAGCGAAATGAAGTTTTCTACTGGGATGTATGCGGCCATTGGAACTGATTGAACGCTGGAACGCTTCTCGTTTCGACAGTCTGCACCACCAGGTTGGATTCTTTTTTAGCGTGATTCCTCGCCTCCACGTCATTTCTTCGTCTGATTATGTTGACTTGTTTTTTCGTGACTCGTATGACGGCCATTCTGCAGAACGCCACGGTTGTTCGGTTTAGTCTCTACATGTCCGAGCCTGTCCTAGCAGCACTGGAAGATTGACCGCCCCACTCTAAGAAGAAATAGGAAGCGGGGTCGGCCCCTACTACTCTTTTCTAGACTTTATTTGCTTTATAGTGATACCATCTCGTATCCTCCGGAGTCGGGCCCGTCCGCACCACTATACCAACCCATGACGACTGGACTATACCCTAGTCTGATACTCTCTCTCGTTCAGACGGATCCGGCTTCTCAAGATCTGTATTTCAGCACAGCACTAAACCTTCAACGTCTATCGACTGTCAATCTAGGGGTTTTCTTGACGGGATGCAACCCATCTCGTCCCTATAAGCTGTGCACCCAAACGGCCTTAACGAGGCCACTCACGTGGACATATCGATCGGACTTTAAACTTTTAGATCTGCGTTCAAAAGATTATGTCGAAATTACTCTCTTTTTTTTAATTATTATTAAATAGTCCGATCCTCTCTTCTTTCTCTTATTTAATTTTGGACCGTCCTTCTAAAATGCTCCAAATTATATAAATATTATTCGGCCGAGCAGTCAATTCTTTTTATTTTTGGCTTGTAAGTTTTTTTTGTTTTTGTTTTCTTTACTAATTGCTATTTTCAAAATTCTGCCCATTTTCAACTCTACCCCCCCCCCCCCCCCCCCCTCCATCCCGAGTCAGGTCACCGATCTTATCGGAGGTCGGACTCGGGATGGGCGTGTTCGAAACCCTAGTGGTATATGGGCACGTTAAACAAGTTATCATCATCATCTATATCCCCTCTACAGATATCGTAAGACTTAGCAAAATTATTTGTTTAAGGGTTTGTAACGTTTTGTATTGAGACACTTACTTGTCTGAACTTTATTGTTACTGAAAATGTTCACGAAGTGTGAAAAAAAATCTCACAAATGAACAACAACAAATCGGATGTTTATTGCGCCAACCAAAATGATAACGGTCACGTGATATACCAACGTCTGTGACATTGAAATGGAAATATCCCCTCTAAAAATAGATTGGATCTCGCTTGCTTAACGGTTTTTTTCTCGACAACACGTTTTGTGAAAAAATGCATTTCGTGGTTTTACAAACATCAGGATTACCAAAAAGCACTTCAGGTGAATGGAAATGTGTATTCTAAATAATAAAATGTAAGTAAACTGCAATTTTATTTGTGAAAAATGGGGTTTAATAGCGAAAAACAACGCCGTAATGGTTAACAAATAAACGTAACTAGGGTGTGTCCCTTTAATAGACGAGTGGTCTGTGACAGTATGCCTTTAAAAGATTCTCATTTGAAATAAATACCGTTACATCGATCATGTTCGATTGTTGTGGTATTAAAGCGGGAATCTTTGACTACCGTTTGATGGGCAGCGATTGCGAAAAAATACATAGCTTGGTATCTGACTGCAAGAGCGTCATAAACATCCAAAATGTCCGTCTAACTCTCTTACAGTCAGAGCATTCGGGCTAGAGTCACGTCCATTATTGATATCGATATGTAGGGGAAGGCTAGAGGAAACTACGTTGTAATGCTTTGGCAACCATCGACAGACAAATGGTTGCAAGCTACTGTGTCTAAAACACACATTTGTTTCCTAAATCTGATGCCACAGATCTTTAGGTTGATTATTCTTGAGTCCAGTCATGACATTAAACTTACCTGTTGTTAAGCAGTACCAACGCTATGTTCACGAAGAGACCAGATGTCCCTATGCAAAACGAACCTGCACTGCTGTACTTTCTTATAGTGACTTATATCAATATGAATAAGCGGAGGGCTGGAGGTGACTCAATCTAATTAAAATTAGCTCCACTAGTTAATTACTATTACCTGTGGACCTAACAGCACCCCGTTGGAGCTCATGTCCAGTTGACCTTTCATTCGACCAGTCAAAACATTACTTGCAAAATCATGCCAGTGATTTGAAAAGAATTTGAAAACATTCGGGATTATGCCGAGGGTATACGAAATGATTCGGGTGAATTACGAAGTATGCCGGAAACTAATTTCAATATAAAATTTTATATGAAATTCGCTTCAAGACGAACCCCCCCCCCCCCCCCCCCCCCCCGTGATGGTATAACCATAAAATATGTTTATACTAGTATACAATCCAGAGTTTATTACTGCACTTTTCCCCTATTTTTTCAATGTTGAAATAGACCAACAAGTTCGCCTATTGCATAAATAGTTTCGCCCGATATTTTTAGAATTTGTATGCTCCCGAATAACGCTGTAAAAGGCGAAGTGGAATTGGTCGATATTAAATTTTTTATTTATAGATGAAATGTTACCTGGGCATGGGAATCCGCGCAATGCTGTTAGATCTACTGGTAGACAAATAGAGCTAATTTTAATCAGATTGACGGGTGACTCGAGCTACTAGTCTGAGCGCTCTCACAACTCGATTTACGTCGTATAACTTATTGGTTGTTTATCTTAAACGCACCCGTCGTAAGTCGGGAGTTGGGTAGCCCGAGTACTCTGACTGTAAGAGAGCTATTATATTTTGTTGAGTATCTAGCCATGTTGCAATAACGGGCAATGAAAAGGCAGAGTTTACTGCCAAGTCTGCTTTGAATTCGCCCCATGTTGGTGTCCTTACAGTGATTCTGAATGTCATATTATCCAATATATATTTTCGACTTGTTAAGATGATTGGGTTGCGAACAATCGTCATCCTGGGACAGTGGCAGTCCTCCTACAGGCGGGCGCAGAAAGGATGAAGTACTCTTGTGCCATGCCCGTATCGGCCATACGTATTTGACGCATTCATTTGTTTTAAAGGGACATTAGCTCCATTGTAAGATGTTTTCGAATAATAAATTATTTCTACGATTAAACTTACATATTAAATATATTTTCTTGTTTGGAATATCAGTGCAACAAATGGACACACAAACCGAAAATGTATAACCTACCGTACTCACAAAATACCGATTGAAGTACTTGCATGATTTTTATTAACAAAATAAATCTTCAACGACAACCTTAAAAAATATCCCCGCCATTTTAAATTTGCTAAGTAGAGGGAAGACTTAAAGGGACAGACCCTAGTTTCAACCTGTGACAATTAACTATAAGTTTAGTTAATCTACAAACTTATAACACATTTGTATAACGTTACAATTGAGTGAAAGATGAGTCTGTGACTTTAAAATAGTGAAATAATCTCTAAAAATAGACTAACACTCGACTCTATAACTTCTCAGACGCATGTGCGTTTTAAAAAAATATGAGAAATGCATTTTGTGATGTTAAAAACACCAGGATGACCAAAAAACACTTCGAATGTACGGAAATTAATAATCTAAACCATAAAATCTAAGGGCAATTCCATGACGAAGCGGACAAAGACTCAAAATTTAAATATGAATTATTTTAATGAATGAATTTGTTTTATGATCAACAATATGCTGAATTTCATGGATTAAAAAAAAACAAATTGTCATTGAGGTTGTTGCCAAAAAGATATCGCATGCTGAATACAGACGCCTATTATTTTGACAAATAAATATACAGTAAAAGCATATTTTGTAAGGTCATAATACATAAATTATGCTTTATACAATCATTTACAGGTTGCATATACGTAATAGCATATCTAATACCTACATGTTACACCCACTGCAGTTACATAATATATGTTATGTCTGTAATTCTTGGTTAAATAGACCACCTAGCACAATGTAACACAAGTAACCGAAATAGCCATTTTTTTCCTCTCTATCATTTATTTCTTGTTTCTAACAAACGACACTTGATATTTTCCTACACTAATACATACTACAGGTAGTGAAACCACAAATGTTTCACAACAGTGACATGAAACATGACACGGATACATCAAAAATTATAACGCGAGTAACCGAAACATATGTAACGTGAGTTACCAACATTTTATTTTAATAGAACAATGCCAGTGTATGAATAATTATGCCAACATACTTCTCACTAATACCAAGTTAGTTTTTGCTGCCACTTACTGGCTAATAAGCCTAAATATATATGTGCAATTCCAGGGTTACTTGCTTTACATTTTTACCATAGTAATTCTTTTGATTTGCTCAGGATTAATAATTATACATTCAACACTTATTTTCTTTATTACATTTTATTAGTTAAATAAGCAATGCATATTATAAAAAAAGAAAAAGGAAATATGATGATTATTTTTATACTGTGAATGTGTAAACATCGGTTACTCGCGTTACAAAAAAAGGACATGACAAAAAATTAACACACTTACAATCAAAAGTCTCCTCATACTGTAACAATCATGATAAAAGTGGATACATTGGTGTATAGCTATGGTGTTTAGGTATCTTTATATGATAAGAGTTTTGAAATTGTACAATTAATACACTTTTGGTTATCAAAATAGTCGGTTACTCGAATTACGGTTACTCGCGATACAATTTGTTTGCTATTTGGTAAAGACAGTTTTTAAATGTGAAACTTTTATGAAAGAAACATCAGAAAGCCACACAAATCAACTGGGTAAATATTACCAACAAATTTACAACAAGTTAAACAATGAATAAATTAACCATTTTCGAGAATTAACGTCAATTTTTAGAAAACTGGAATTTCAATTATAACAAAACTCTAAACAGAAGTAGAAAATTTGAAATGTCCACGACTGTTGGCAATATCATTCCACTCTGTAGTGTCCTTTGAAAGAGTGAATGGCACTCATTTGGAATTGGTTGTTTTCATGTGGGCACACATCGAATTCCAGGGACTGTAGTAAGCACTTTGATCGAGTATGCCATTCACCATTTCAAAAGACAGTACAGAGTGGAATAGTCCCAATGCAGTACCAAATTTGCAAGATTCTGAAATCATGAATGGCGACTGGTATGTTGTTGAATACGACGGGACATTGTTTTCAGGAGAAGTGATTGACATCGGCTTGCAGGAGAATGACTGTCTGGTATCAGTGATGGAACCAGCAGGATGTTACTGGAAATGGCCAAACAAGAGACAGCATTTACTACATGAGAAATAAAATGATTAAGGCTCTAGACAAACCTGATATTGCCAACAGTCATGGACATTTCAAATTTTCTACTTCTTTCTAGAGTGTTTTAATTCAAATAAAAATTTTCTAAAAATTGACGTTAATTCCCGAAAATGGTTAATTTATTCATTGTTTAACTTGTTGTAAGTTTAATTTGTTAGTATTATTTACCCAGTTGACTTATGTGGCTTTCTGATGTTTCTTTCAATAAACGTGTGACATTTAAAAACTGTTATTTTTCTTTAAAATGTATTTTTTTTTAGCCATTACCAAATAGCAAACAAATTGTAACGCGAGTAACCGTAACGCAAGTAACCGACTATTTTGATAACCAAAAGTGTATTAATTGTACAATTTCAAAACTCTTATTATATAAAGATACCTTAACACCATAGCTATACACTAATATATCCACTTTTATTATAACTGTTACAGTATGAGGAAACTTTGGATTTTAAGTGTGTTCATTTTTTGTCATGTCCTTTTTTGTAACGCGAGTAACCGATGTTTACATATTCACAGTATGAAAACTAATCATCATATTTCCTTTTTCTTTTTTATATAATATACTTTGATTATTTAAAGGGACATTCCTGAGTTTGCTGCCATTTTATAAGATGTTATCGACTAACAAAGACTTTTTAACGATTGTAATTACAAATATATTTTTCTGCATAAAATATTAGTGGCTGTATATTAAACGTGTTTCTATTCATTCTAATATTTGTATGAAGTTAAATTTCATTTTATTTCCTAAAAAATTTTTTTTTCGTACGTACGAACTTATTTGAAGACAAAATCCAGTTTGGGCTTCTTACAAATATTGAAATGACCAGAAATACAATGAATATACAGACATTGATATTCTAAACAAGAAAATATATTTTATATGTAGGTTTAATCGTAGAAATATTTTATTAGTCAAAAACATCATATAATAACTCAGGAATGCCCCTTTAACTAATAAAATGTAATAAAGAAAATAAGTGTTGAATGTATAATTATTAATCCTGAGCAAATCAAAAGAATTAGTATGGTAAAAATGTAACGCGAGTAACCGTGGAATTGCCCCTAAGTAAAGTATGATTTTAGTTATCAAAAACGGCTATAATAGTAAAAAAAAATTATACCGTAGAGTTTAAAAACTAGAGTATGTCCCTTTAATGTGCCCCGTGCACTTGACAAATGTTACTGGAGCACATTTGGAGCTGCCAACGATTTGAGGTGGCCTAACAACACATGAAGCGTGCGCACCCAGAGGCGACTCGGGGGGGGGGGGGGGGGGGGGGGGACCGCCCCCCCCCCTAAATTTTGCGACAGTTATAATTTTATTATATATTTATTTTCATTTTTTTACGATCCCCTCCAAACCTCTCCCAAAGTTCCATTGGCATTCCGTCTCATGTCACTGTCTCCCCCCAACCCCCAAATGGATTTTCTGGATCCGCCACTGGCACCATCGTCCGTTGCTCCAGAAAAAAGATGTGAAGACGCGAATCCGGCGGACGAACGGACGCCTTCACAAGGTGAGGAATCATTTCGATTCCATCCTGGACTTTTGTTGCAATTTGTTCGTGATTCTGAATTTTATTCTAAATTTTAATTTTACTTCTCTGTGATATTTGTAGTTTCTGCACAATTGTTTACACTGTTGATTTTTTTATTTTATTGATGTGATTTGTCACGATGATCCTATAATACCCGTAACTGAATGAAACACACGATTATCCAAATATCTCTCCTAACTGTATATCTATTAGATCTCTCTGTAACGGGCAGTTATACCCGCGTGGCTCGTCTAGGTATGATCAGAAATAAGATCTTATATCAAGTATATAGAATATAGCACTTTAGTTCACTAGAAAACACAACAAAAACACAATACACTTTGGAATCTGTATTAACCTACGCTGACAAATGTACTGCCGCTGTAGTTAATTGACAACCACAAATAATAACAACCCAGAACTGATCACTTAATTAGTTAATCTCTAGGTGTCTAGTTTACATACTATTCTAATCACTTCACCGTGACACAACACTCACACGTGTGATAATTGAGAAACGCTTCCAGGGGAACTTAAGTAATAAAGGAATTACAACTCTATTCCTAACTGGTTAATTTTTAATTAACCCTTAACTACTCATTCAATAACCTTGTAATACAGAATTAATACTGGTACCTATCACAATAAAGACAACAACCTACAGTTTACCTAGGTCCTCTAGGATGACTGGTTAAGCTTTATATATATTAGACAGTGAGCCTACAGTTTACTGCGTCAGATTACCGTCAGCACCGTCTAAATGATATTGGTATAATACAGTATTAAAATATTTAAAGTCACATCAATCACATCAAGGTTATACAACAGAGCAGAAATAATATTTACCAAGTCCAAACGGACAACGTTCCCCCTGGAAGCCTTCCTATGTTTCTCCCCGATTTCTCTAAAACCCTAGCTATTTATTATAAAAACCCAGTATCGCCTGGGGTACATCGCGGCACCGAATACCTACAAGTGATATTTCCACAGCGACCGAGACGTCAATTTTCCTTAGATGGCCAGACTTACTGACGCCTAGTCGCCAAAATCACGGTTGTAAAAACCGCTCTTGCGGAGGTATTACGTAACTACTGGCCACATGGCCTCCGCACCTGGGCTGGGTGTTTATTAGGCACAGCTCGACCACGGTCGCGCGGAGGTATTACGTAACAAAGTGCCCATCTGGGCTTAAGTGCATATTGGAACTGCACACGGCCCTCTAAAACAATTAATATCGCCACAGGCGAAAACAAAATTAAGAGCATGTTCCGTCACACACCCCCACCTCAAAAAGGATATTTCCTCTACTCTAGGAATAGGGAAATATACTACATTAAAACAAAAAGTGCGTTAACCGACGCATCCGGGCATTTATAACACATGTAATAAGGTGACTACCAGTAATCACACTGAGTCTCTGAGTCCCTGGTATACAAATAAAATATATAAAAAACAAAACAGAAATCAAGAATGTCAACACATTATCATAACGTTCAACTTCGGAACAGGGCATCAGCGATTACATTGGATGTGCCCTTGATATGTTCAATGGTAATTGGGAATTCCTGCAGAAGAAGACTCCATCTCAAAACTCTCTGGTTGGTGGCTTTCATTCTGTGAATGAACGTGAGCGGATTATGATCAGTAAAGACCACCACTTGATGCACTGCCGATTTCACGTAGATCTGAAAATGCTTCAGAGCTTGTACCATGGCCAAAGCTTCCTTCTCTATAGTGGAATAGTTCACCTGGTGTTTGTCAAACTTTTTCGAGAAGAAACTTACAGGATGGTCCAGTCCATTTACGTCTTCCTGGAACAGCACAGCTCCAGCTCCCACGTCACTGGCATCCACAGCCAGCTTGAACGGCATTCGGTAGTCTGGTGCTGCCATCACGGGAGACGAGGAGAGCATCTGCTTAAGACGGTTGAATGACTTCTCGCATTCATCTGACAACTGGAACTTCGTTTCCTTCTTTAGCTGCGATGTGATGGGGGTAGCTACCGTCGCAAATTTAGCACAGAAACGACGATAATAACCGGCCATACCAAGGAACCGGCGAACTTCACGACGGTTGGTCGGTGCAGGATACTGGCTGATTCTTAGTGTCTTGGCCTGCAGTGGGGCGACGCAACCATGTCCGACAGTATGACCTAAGTAGGTCACTGAAGCTTTCACGAATTCACATTTGCCCAGGTTCACAGTCAAGTTAGCTTTCTGTAGGCGACTGAATATTTGTTGTAACCCAGTTAAATGTTCATCCCAAGTGTCGGTGGCTAACACCACATCGTCCAGATACACACTGACGTTTTCTATGTCTGATAACACCTGGTTCATCATCCTTTGAAAGGCAGCAGGGGCAGTCTTCAAACCAAACGGTATCACTCGGAATTGGAAGAGGCCGTCAGGTGTGATGATCGCCAGAATGTCCTTAGCTTCCTCCGTTAACGGAATGGCATAAAAACCTTTCAGTAGGTCCAATTTGGTGATGTATTGCGCGTGTCCAACTCGGTCGATGCAATCGTCAAGGCGGGGTAGAGGGTAGGCATCTGCCTTGATGAGTTGATTCACGCGACGTAGGTCAGCACACACCCGGAAACTGTTATCTCCCTTTTGAATCAGAATAATAGGTGATGCCCCCTGACTGTTTGATGGTTCCAGGATGTCGTGTTCCAACATGTAATCTATCTCCTTTTTCAGTGCCGCACGTTTTACAGGATTTATCCGATAGGCATGCTGTCGAATCGGTATAGCGTTGGGTTCCAAGCGCACATCCTGGATTAAGGTATTGGTAACCGTTGGAAAGTCCTGAAAAATGGAAACATTGTCTTGTATCAACGTAGTCAACTTTGCTCGCTGGGTGCTGTCACGGTGCTGTAGATAAGAACTCAAGTCTGCTAGAATCTGGCTGTTGGTTAACTTGATCTCTGCAGTCTTGACGTCATCACAGGAAGTTGAGTGACTCTCAATTTGGACAGGCAACACTGGAACTATCGGCAGTCTGTCAAAATAACCTTTTAGCAAATTGATGTGACAATACCTACTTTTCCTAACCCTATCAGGAGTGTTTATCACATACCCTGTCTCATTAACCCGTTTGTGCACAACATAGGGACCGAAATACCGGTTCTGTAATGAACCCCGTTTAATGGGAAGGTACAGCAGCACTTTATCCCCTGGTTTAAATTCCCGACTCTTAGCCTTCCTATCAAACACTGATTTTATTTTGCTCTGAGCATAGCTCAGATACTTCCTAGCCAGTTCGGTCGCCTGCCACAACCTATCTCTAACTCACCCTACATAAATCAGCAGGTTTTCGGCATTATCCTTGTCTAACCAACTATCTTTTACCCATTTGAGAGGGCCTCGGGCTGAATGCCCATAGACCAACTCAAATGGGGTGAATCCTAAGGATTCTTGCTTAGCATCCCGTGCTGCGAACAACACGAAAGGAATTGACTGGTCCCAGTCAGTACCATTGTCGAAACAATGGCAGCGGAGAATACTTTTCATGCTCTGGTGGAAACGTTCTATTGCGCCCTGGCTCTCAGGGTGGAATGCAGCAGAACGAATCTGGCGTATATCTAACATAGACAGTACTTGCTGGATTAACTTGCTCATAAGGTTCGTACCCTGGTCGCTTTGAATTTCACCTGGTAAACCCGTATACGTGAAGTACTTAAGCAGCGCACTAGCTACAACAGACGCAGTAACCTTCCTTAAGGGAATCGCCTCTGGAAAACGCGTAGTTAAGCACATAATTGTTAACAAGAATTGGTTGCCTGAATGCGTTTTCGGTAATGGTCCCACGACATCTATCAACACTTTTGAAAAAGCTTCCCTAACTATGGGAACCTTCTGCAGGGGATAGGGAGGAATTAGCTGATTTGGTTTGCCCACAACCTGACACACATGACATGACATACAATGCTTACTGACATCTGCAAACATTCCCTTCCAATAAAACTCTGAGGCAAGTTTACTATGAGTTTTATTCCGCCCTAAGTGGCCAGCAAACACGTCCTCGTGTGCTAACAATAACAATGACAGACGGTACTTAGAGGGCACCACAATTCTACATCTTGTCACACATTCCTCACTATCAGGCACAACCTTCTCCACACTCTTATTCATTAATACTCCCTTGTCCATATAATAACCTGACATCTGATCCTCCATCTCACCCTCAGTTAACAATGTAGTGCGAGCTGCCAACAAACTTAGATCAGCCCCCTGCTCTAGGATTAACTCTTGTCTATTACAAGGTAAATCCCCTCTATCAAACACAACTGGTTCATTTACCCTCTGCGGGAGATCAACAGGTTCCACCACATTTAATTCCTCAGTTGACTCATCTACCATTTTACTGATAACCTCATCCACTCCAATTTCATGGCTCACACACGTATCAGACAAATCACAAATATCCTCTGGGTCTCGTGTTACCTTTCTGGCCATAGCCCTAGTCATTACACACGCAGGATATCTAGTCTCATCAACCTCACACTCTTCTATGGGTAAAGGGCTGTCTTCGATTAACAATTGGTCACATTGCGGCTGACAACATTGACTAGTCAAATCTTTACCCAACAAAACTCCTATGTTTTCAAAAGGCAAGTCCTTCACAACACCCATAATGACTGGTCCCGTCACAAACTTCGAACACAAGAAAACGTTATGTAACCGGACAACCATATGTTCTCCAGTAACCGAGGTTAAAGCCAAACTACTTCCTGTATCTGAATTCTCAATACCAGCTAAACACTCTGACGTTATCAGCGACTGACTACACCCGGTATCTCGATAGATTGATATTGCCTTAGGACTCAATTCTTGTTTCACATCACAAACCATACCAGTGGACACATACGGGTTTACTTTCTCTGCCATGGGACTAACCATTAACTCTCTCGCTAGCGGAGCTGACTTCACTAAACCGACCACTTGCACATTATCGCGTTTCCTTTTTAAAACAGTCCCCGACAAGATGGTTATCCTTTTTACAGTAACTGCAATGTGGACGAAAAGTTCGTGCATTGGCTGATAATGCAGGTTTATCCTTACTTTGCCCACCAGGTACATTCCTTGCCTGACTAGCTGACCAACTAGAAGACTCTCCCCGATAGTTACTTTCCCGGGAAAAACCTGGCTGAAATTTCTTCTTATCACCCTGTTGTAAAGAGCTACACTGTACTGCCTGAGCTTTGTATTAACACGTAATCATCTGCCACTATGCCTGCCTCCTCTATCTTTTTGACATCACGATCCTCTAAATGAATACGTAAGCTAACTGGTAATCCATTTTTAATGTCCTGTAAGATCAACAACTCCCGTAACTCGGTATATGACTCTACCTGATGAGACACCACCCATTTATCAAACATCCCTGCCTTCTTAGCCACAAACTCACTGTAAGACTGACCCTGCGTTTTTCTCAACTCGCTATACCGCAAACGATAATCCTCAGGTCGTAATTCATAAACACTGAACACCGCAGACTTAACTAGGTCGTACTGACTTGCTCGCTCATCACTCATTGAATTATAAGCTACACTAGCCTTCCCCTTAAACTTAGACACGGCTAACAATGTCCACTTAGACTGCGGCCAATTTAGCTGCTTAGCGGCCCGTTCAAAAAGTTGGAAGAACATATCTACCTCCTGGTCATCAAATACAGGCACTGATCTATAAGTCTCCGACATGTTAAACCCATTTCCTGCTTCTCGTCTAACTTCTTCAGTATTCAATTTTAACTCATGTTCCACTTTTAATTTTGCTAACTGGAATTCTCTATCCCTATCTCTCTCTTCTCTGTATCTCTCTCTCTCTCTCTCTCTCTCTCTCTCTCTCTCTCTCTCTCTCTCTCTCTCTCTCTCTCTCTCTCTCTCTCTCTCTCTCTCTCTCTCTCTCTCTCTTCTCTATCTCTACCTCTCTCTTTCTCTCTATCCCTCTCTTGTCTTTCTCTATCTCTATCTCTATCTCTATCTTCTCTATCTCTATCTTCTTTCTCTCTATCCCTCTCTTCTCTTTCTCTCTCTCTCTCCCTCTCTTCTCTTTCTTTATCCCTCTCTTCTCTCTCTCTCTCTCTCTCTCTCTCTCTCTCTCTCTCTCTCTCTCTCTCTCTCTCTCTCTCTCTCTCTCTCTCTCTCTCTCTCTCTCTATCTAATGCACGTTCTTCTCTTTCGTACTCAAGCTTTTTAAAAGCTAACTGTTGTTCCATACTCAAGTCACTTGACTCTATCTCTGGAACAATCTCACTTTCTGCCATAACAGGCCTATCACCAAAAACTTCCTGGATAATAATTGTCTTTATATCACCAAAGGTTTTAGCTGATGTTAAATCAATTTCCCGTTCACTTGCGATTTCAATTAACTCGGCCTTACGTGCTCGCCTAATCTCCACTACACTGAGCGTAGGCCTATCCAGCAAATTCTTATCCATGTTTAGATATGATGCACTTATTATTAATTAATTTTCTAGTGAACAACGTTGCTACTTCTAGTTATTTGTAAAAATAATTTATAAAGCCCCCATTTACAAATAATACTTTTTTAAATATGCATGTCCCGTTTCAGATCCGGGACTAGCGCCCCAATTTTCACTCCTGTCACGGGGATCCTATAATAACCGAAACACACGATTATCCAAATATCTCTCCTAACTGTATATCTATTAGATCTCTCTGTAACGGGCAGTTATACCCGCGTGGCTAGTCTAGGTATGATCAGAGATAAGATCTTATATCAAGTATATAGAATATAGCACGTTAGTTCACTAGAAAACACAACAAAAACACAATACACTTTGGAATCTGTATTAACCTACGCTGACAAATGTACTGCCGCAGTAGTTAATTAACAATCACAAATAATAACAACCCAGAACTGATCACTTAATTAGTTAATCTCTAGGTGTCTAGTTTACATAATATTCTAATCACTTCACCGTGACACAACACTCACACGTGTGATAATTGAGAAACGCTTCCAGGGGAACTTAAGTAATAAAGGAATTACAACTCTATTCCTAACTGGTTAATTTTTAATTAACCCTTAACTACTCATTCAATAACCTTGTAATACAGAATTAATACTGGTACCTATCACAATAAAGACAACAACCTACAGTTTACCTAGGTCCTCTAGGATGACTGGTTAAGCTTTATATATATTAGACAGTGAGCCTACAGTTTACTGCGTCAGATTACCGTCAGCACCGTCTAAATGATATTGGTATAATACAGTATTAAAATATTTAAAGTCACATCAATCACATCAAGGTTATACAACAGAGCAGAAATAATATTTACCAAGTCCAAACGGACAACGTTCCCCCTGGAAGCCTTCCTATGTTTCTCCCCGATATCTCTAAAACTCTAGCTATTTATTATAAATCCCAGTATCGCCTGGGGTACATCGCGGCACCGAATACCTACAAGTGATATTTCCACAGCGACCGAGACGTCAATTTTCCTTAGATGGCCAGACTTGCTGACGCCTAGTCGCCAAAATCACGGTTGTAAAAACCGCACTCGCGGAGATATTACGTAATTACTGGCCACATGGCCTCCTCAGCTGGGCTGGGTGTGTAAAAGGCACAGCTCGACCACGGTTGCGCGAAGGTATTACGTAACAAAGTGCCCACCTGGGCTTAAGTGCATATTGGAACTGCACACGGCCCTCTAAAACAATTAATATCGCCACAGGCGAAAACTAAATTAAGAGCATGTTCAGTTACATGATTCATCACTTAATTTTTGCAGTTACCATAGTTTGCCCCTCACCGTGGTGCATGGGTGTAACATTCTCTTTGAGAATGGCCAATACAGCACAAATCCCCTTGTTTTCTTCGAGATAAAATTGAAATTTTGAGTAAAAGTCAGTATCTATCTGTGATATTTGTATTTTTGCACAGTTCTTTACACTGTTTTTATTTAGATCTTGAATTTTTATATTGATGTTGATCGTCACTTTATTTGTTTGCATTACCATAGTTTGACACCCAATAGCCGATATATTTTTCGTGCTGGGGTATCGTTAAACATCCATCCATTCATTCATTCATTCATTCATTCATTCATTTTTACCATAGTTTGACACCCAATAGCCGATGTATATTTTTCGTGCTGGGGTACCGTTAAACATTCATTCATTCATTAATTTTTACCATAGTTTGACACCCAATAGCCGATGCATATTTTTCGTGCTGGGGTATCGTTAAACATTCATTCATTCATTCATTTTTACCATAGTTTGACACCCAATAGCCGATGTATATTTTTCGTGCTGGGGTATCGTTAAACATTCATTCATTCATTCATTTTTACCATAGTTTGACACCCAATAGCCGATGCATATTTTTCGTGCTGGGGTATCGTTAAACATTCATTCATTCATTCATTTTTACCATAGTTTGACACCCAATAGCCGATGTATATTTTTCGTGCTGGGGTATCGTTAAACATTCATTCATTCATTCATTCATTCATTCATTCATTTTTATCATTGTTTGACACCCAATAGCCGATGTATATTTTTCGTGCTGGGGTATCGTTAAACATTCATTCATTCATTCATTTTTACCATAGTTTAACACTCAATAGCCGATGCATATTTTTCGTGCTGGGGTATCGTTAAACATTCATTCATTCATTCATTCACTCGTTCTATAACGGCGGAACGTAGATTGATGCGCGATCGGTCTAGGATCGATCCCTGTCGGTGGGCCCATTGGGCTATTTCTTGTTCCATCCAGTGCACCACGACTGGTATATGAAAAGCTGTGGTATGTGCTATCCTGTTTGTGGGATGGTGCATATAAAGGATCCCTTGCTGCTAATCGAAAAGAAGCTCATGAAGTGGCGACAGCGGGTTTCCTCTCTCAATATCTGTGTGGTCCTTAACCATATGATTTATTAAACAACACTCAGACACATTACAATGTGTAACAAGAGGACATTTTCAAATACATAATTAACATAAATGACAAGAACAGGCGTCAACATAGAAGTATATAACAGAACACAAGCTTTGCAAACAAAATAGCTAAAATATGCGGAGAAACGTCAGTTCACAAGACAAGATAATCTTTTAATAAATATAGCTAGGTATTTTAATAATGGTGCATTACATAATGACAGCATACCTTTCATTTTAAAAACGCTAGGATTAATTCTATAATATTGTTTTATATATGTTCTTCTAATATTTTCAATATTATCATTTTTACAATTAAATAAATAATGGTATTCATCTCCAATATCGGTATTACAAAGTTTGCATATTCTATTTTCTCTAGGAACGTTAAACCATCTGCCAGTTTCGACTGGTAATCTTAAATTTGACGTACGCAATTTAGTTATCCAGCATCTATTTTGGTATGATAATCTCGACAAATAGGTTTCGAAATAAAATTCTGTTTTAAATAATGTATAAAATTGACCCCTAGAAGAATTTGTAATTTCCGAGAACCACTGTTGTATAAATTGATCACAGAGGTTTTGTTTTAATTCTTGTTTATACGATTTGAAATCATTATTTTGATTGGTATAGATGTACCCCATTCCCTAGTTATCGAAAATACTTTTTATGAATTTCAACCATTTAAATTAATTTCCTTCACCACTGTTTAAAGAGAACATTAATTTATATAAAATACTACTAAGTTTATTTTCGTCTTTAACCAGTTTACTCCAAAATGACACCATTCGTAACGTTACTTGTATTTCTAAAGGGAACCTTCCTAGTTCTCCATATACCATAAAATTTGGGGTACTTTTTTTAAACTTCAAAATCCGTTTGCAAAACTGGAGATGAATTTTTTCTATTATTTGTAAATTTTCATAACCCCAAATTTCTGATCCATATAATAAAATCGGTTCAACCATTGAATCGAAAAGTTTTAATTGTATATGAACTGGTATGCTATTATTCCGTATTTTTTTGTATATGACAAAAAGTGCTTTTTGAGCTTGGTCTACAAGATGTTGCTTTGCATTAGAAAAATTCCCATTGTATTTAAAACAAATTCCTAAATGACAGTAATAATCAACAGTTTCCAATCGTTCATCTGGCAGCATAAATTCAACATCAGACCTCGACTTCCTCTTGCTAAAAATCACAACTTTTGTTTTACTCACATTAATACTAAGATTCCAAGAGTTACAATAGTCATCAAATATATCTAAAGCATGTGGC
>NC_054709.1:15499904-15510986 GCF_016097555.1 Gigantopelta aegis | reverse complement strand
GCCGTTGATGCGACTCCAAATTAGGAATACCTTTTCTTTAATTAGGCTAGCAATAATGATATTATTTTATTGATTTCAATTCTTACAACGTCAAAAACATAACACATGTATGGATTTCTTTAAAGGGACAGACCCTAGTTTTTAAACACTACAGCATATTTTTCACTATTAGTGCCGTTTATGATCACTCAAATCAAACATTACTTATATTTTATTGTTTAGATTATCAATTTCCGTGGAACCGAAGTGTTCCTGGTCTTCCTGTTGTTTCTAATACCACAAAATGCATTTTTCATATTTTTAAAAAACGCACGTGCGTCTGAGAAATAGCGGTTATTGATTCGAGTTCTAGTCTATTTTTTAATGATATTTCCCGGTTTTAATGTCACAGACTCTTCTTTCATTCGGTTGTAATTTTATCCAAGTGTGTTTAAGTTTTGTGGATTAATTAAACTTAGTGTCCATGTTTACGAATTGAAACTAGGGTCTGCGCCTTTAAATTATTGCCCACGTGCACAAACTGTTTAACAAGATCAACTATTATTTTATCGTCTTCAGCTGCTCAGCTATACATACACAGGAGCCAGGCGCGGATCCAGGGTGGGGTGTGCTGGTAGTGCGCACACGCTCTCATGTCCAAGTCCCCCGAAAAATTATGCGAATTTGTCTTGGTCAGCATTTCTGTCCCTACAGTAAGTGCCATTTTTAAATGATGCACGCATCTCTAGAAATATGCTGCTTCTGCTACTAGAAGGTCATAAAATGTTTTCAGATTATATTACCTCAGTTACACCAAAATACAAAACCATGATAACTGTTTATTAACGTCTCGTATTGCACAATAGTATCTAGACAATCAGCGTGATATGTAAGTCTCTTTAAACATAACAATATACCCCCGACCCTAGAAATAAAAAGCAGGTTATATCGACCAGATAATTTTAGTTTTTTATCTTTTTTTTTTACTTTCTTTTATTTGTTCTTACTTTATTAAATTATTATCATTTTTGAATTTGAAAACTTTAAAGTGTCTGTAATAAACTGCATCACATTTCTAGTCAAAAATACGCAATCCAAGAAATGTTATTTGAAGTGATGTGAACAACAGTTGTTTTTTTACTCCGTTTCCCGACCCCAGTGGAACGACCTCTTGTCACTGTCTAGCTCGAATGGGTTGTATGGCGCAGCACCGTCGTAACCACTTCGCCCAAACCGGAAGAGAGCTCCGCCTCGTTTTCCAAACCGGAAGAGAGATCCGCGCTTTCCGAAACGAAACAGTGATCCCCTTTTGCCGAACCGGAAGAGTCCGCCACGTTTGTCTACGCTGTCGTCCACGAGGTAGTCAGGTATCAAGAAGTCGCTGGATCTCTTAGACGGGTTTTCCAAAGCGCTCATCTGAACATCAGGGCCTTAAAACAAACACAAAGAGGAAAAATGAAGAAAATGATACAAACGGTCAACGAATGAATGTTTAAAGGGACATTCCTGAGTTTTCTGCATTGTAAGATGTTTCGCACTGTCAGTGTCTTCTGACGGTGCGACACATTTTGGTGGAGTGTAAGCATCTGCATGAAACTCGAAAAGATATATTTGGACAAACAAATGTGATGGAATCATTTCGATTCCATCCAGAATTAGTTTTACAATTTTTACGTGATACTAACTTTTACTCTAAATTTTAAATATCTGTGATATTTGTAATTTTTGCACAGTTCTTTACACTGTGTTTTAATTTAACTGTTGAATTTTTATATTGATCTTGATCATCAAATTTGTTTTGCATTTACCATAGTTTGACACGCAATAGCCGATGTATTTTTCGTGCTGGGGTGTCGTTAAACATTTATTCATTCATTTATTCATTCATTCATTCATTCATTGTAAGATGTTTCCAACTAATAAAATATTTCTACGATTAAACTTACATTTTAAATATATTTTCTTGTTTAGAATATCAGTGTCTGTATATTCAATGTGTTTCTGGTTGTCTTAATATTTGTAAGGAGTCCAAACTGGATTCTGTTAATAATTTTGTATGTACGAAAACAACTTATTTTAGAAAATAAAATGAAATTTAACCTAGTACAAATATTAGACCGATCAGAAACACGTTTAATATACAGCTACTAATATTTTATGCAGAAAAATATATTTGATATGTAATTACAATCGTTAAAAAGTCTCTATTAGTCGATAACATTTAAAAATAGCAGCAAACTCAGGAATGTCCCTTTAAGAACACTCCAGATTAAAGGCTGTACTAGAAGAAAATAACACAAACGGTCAATGAATAAATGTTTAACGACACTCCAGTTTAAAGGTTGTACTATACCAAATAAAATTCCATAAGCGACAATGTTAACGTGTTAACGTTTGTGTTTAAAAACACTGTGCAAAACTATGACATACACATATCGATACTATAACCTCTCCCTCAAAGATGTGACTGAAAAAAATGGTACCTTTCATGACTCAGATTTAATATAACAAATGTTTTTACAATATATTGAGTCATTGCGAAAAAAAAGTCAGGAATTTTTTTTTTCGTATCTCCTACATTCAAGGGCCATAACTCTCCGTGAAAAATTAGTAAATTCAAACGTGATCTGTAACAATAAAACATGATAAAGCTATATACATTTCAGCTCAATATCTTGAGGCATTGTGAAAAAACCCCCATCTGCAAAGCTGTATATGGGACAGTCAGACGGACGGATGACGGATAAACAGACAGACAGACAGACAGACAGACAGACAGTAGGACGGTGACGAAAACTATAATTCCCTCCAGTTGAATCGGTAGAAGACCAATAAAAATATCAAAAGTAAATACGTATATTAAAACATTCCTTTTCTTTTGAAAACAAATTGTATCGACTCAGTTTAGAAGTTTGTTTTGTTTAATGACACCACTAGAGCAGATTGATTTATTCATCATCAGCTATTGGATGTCAAACAATTGGTAATTTTAAAATATAGGCATAGAGAAGAAACCCGCTAAAACATTTTCCATTAGTAGCAAGGGATCTTTTATATGCATCGTCCCACAGACAGGATAGCACATGCCACGGCTTTTGATATACCAGTCGCGGTGCACAGGATGGAACAAGAAATAGCCCAATGGGTCCATTGACGGGGATCGATCCTAGATCGACCATGCATCAGGTGAGCGCTTTGTACCACTGGGCTACGCCCCGCCCCCGACTCTGGTTTAGATACATTCCTGAGTTTACTGCATTGTAAGATGTTTCCGACTAATAAAATATTTATATGATTAAACTTACTTATTAAATATATTTTCTTGTTTAGAATATCAGTGTCTGTATATTTAATGTGTTTCTGGTCGTCTTAATATTTGTAAGAAGCCCAAACTGGATTTTGTCTTCAAATAATTTTGTACATACGAAAAAATCATTTTTAGGAAATAAAATGAAATTTAACCTTTTACAAATATTAGAACGATCAGAAACACGTTTAATATACGGCCACTAATATTTTATGCAGAAAAATATATTTGATATGTAATTACACTTGTCAAAAAGTCTCTGTTAGTCGATAACATCTTAAAAATTGCAGCAAACTCAGGAAAGTCCCTGTACTGTCTCATTCTAACCAGACTATCCCTCCCTCTCTTTCTCTCTTGACAGGAAAAACGGCAGGCTATTTTATGGAACTCCACCGAGGAAATGTTAACGATTTTTATTTCGTGCTTAGTGATCAGTTGCGATGGGTGACAATTCCATCACCCTCCATCATCCGGGAACTCAGGAAAGGAGACAGTTATTGGATGCCTCGGTCGCTCCGAACAAAGCTCTGTGTGTTGACCAAATGCACGCTGTTTGTAGTAAAACAACTACAATAAGGCAAGCGAAACCCCCGTTCAATCATTCTCCGTTCACAGCACGCTGTGAAAGCTTTTAACTTACTCGAAGTGACTGTAAATAGCGGCGAGAAGTAGCCCAGTGGTAAAGCGCTCGCTTGATGCCTAGTCGGTCTAGGATCGATCCCCGTTGGTGGGTCCATTGGGCTATGTCTCGCTCTAGCCAGTGCACCACGACTGGTATATCAAAGGCCGTGGTATGTGCTATTCTGTCTGTGGGATGCTGCATACAAAAGATCCCTTGCTGCTAATGGAAAAATGTAGCGGGTTTCCTCTCTGTGACTGTCAAAATGACCATATGTTTGACATCCAATAGCCGATGATTAATAAATCAATGTGCTCTAGTGGTGTCGTTAAACAAAACAAAACAAAATACTATTACAAAATAAAAAGCAACTTTTTTTTTTTTTAAACCTGACAATCTCCGTTCACCACATTATAACATAATTTATTGTTGCGAAATACCGTTTTTGACGTTCGCATTCTTGTTTCGCCATATTATAGCATAATTTACGTTGCGAAATTGTAAACATCTATTGTTTAAAATAAACAAACAAAAAAACGCACAATCTCGTTTCGCCATATTATATCATAATTTACGTTGCAAAATAGTAAACATTTATTGTTTAAAATAAACAGAAAACCCCCACATAATCTCGTTTCGCCATGTTATAACATAATTTACTGTTGCGAAATAACGTTTTAAAAAGTTCACAGTGTCGCCTCGCCATATTAAAACACCATTTACTGCTGCAATGTGTATATTGATGAAAAGCAGGGATCGAAATTGGTAAAATTCCTGCCAGACGAACGGTCCGGCTAGCTTTAAATTGTGCTCGATTCGAAATAAAAATGAAATAACAACAACAAAGATAAAAAAAAGACCAACACTAACAGCAACAAATCAATTTCAAAAAAAAAAAAAAAAAAGAAAGAAAGAAAAAAAGAAAGAAAAAAAGAAGAAATGGAAAACAAAACCAAAAAACCAAATAAATAAGACAAAATCTCAAAAAAAGAAGAAGAAATAAATAAAAAGAAGATTTTAAAAAAGAACAAGCCCCACCCCAAATCCCAACCCCCCAACCCCACAAACAAAAACAAAACAAAACAACAACAACAACAACAACAACAACAACAAGAAAACCCCAACCAAAACAAAAACAACCAAATCTGTAAGCAAGCCATATATATGTATGAACTAATGATTTTTTTTCCTATCTGTGGTTTGTTGTTGCCATAGTTATTATGATTTTTTTTCTATTCTGTTTTTAAATTCTACCTCTCCTTACCTTGGTCCTCTGCGCTGGCCACTGCCACTCCTGTTAGCAGCGCGGCGAACCCGACAACGATCAAAGCTATGTACTGACTCCACTGCATCTTAATGCTCTGAAATAACAATGTGAAAAAACTTCATCATAGCCGCAATCAATATTTAATAACAGTTCCGCAGTTTAATACAATATGAAAACTACTCCACCTAATTTTTTTTTTTTTTTTTACATTATTAGAAAATAAAGTAAACCAGTACAACGTATTTAGGCAGGGACGTATTTAAGGGAAGGGCATGCTCGTAGGAATTGAGAGGAGGGGTAGTTCGTTGGGCTTATGGGTTTGAGATGTAAAAAGAAACTTCATCATAGCCGCAATGAATATTTAATAATGGTTCCGTAATTTAATATAACATGAATACAGCTCCACCTAAAAAAAAAAAAAATGATAATACATTATTAGAAAATAACAGTAAACCAGTACAACGTATTTAGGCAGGGGCGTATTTAAGGGAAGGGCAGGCTCGAAGGAATTGAGGGCAGGGGTAGTCCGGTGGGCTTGTGGGTTTGAGATGTAAAAAGAAACTTCATCATAGTATTTAACAATAGTTCCGTAGTTTAATATAATTTGAATACAGTTCCACCTAAAAAAAAAAATAATGATAATACATTATTAGAAAATAACAGTAAACCAGTGTAGTATTTAAGGAAAAGGCAGGCTCGTAAGAATTGAGGGGAGGGGTAGTCCGGTGGGCTTGTGCCCCTCTCTCAATTTGAGACGTAAAAAAACCCTTCATTATAGCCGAAATCAATATTTAATAATTCTTCCGTAGTTTAATATAATGTCAATACAGCTCCACCTAAATAATACATTATTAAAAAATAAAAGTAAACCAGTGTAACGTATTTAGGTAAGGACGTATTTAAGGGAAAGCCAGGCTCGTAGGATTTGAGCGGAGGGGTAATCCAATGGGCTTGTACCCCCTCCCAGTTTGAGATGTGAAACATTGCATTATAGCCGCAATCAATACTAAATAACACTTCCGTATTTTAATATAATATCAATACAGCTCCACCTTAAAAAAAAAAAAAATACATTATTAAAAAATAAAAGTAAACCAGTGTAACGTATTTAGGTAAGGACGTATTTAAGGGAGGGGTGGCTCGAAGGAATTGAGGGGAGGGGTAGTCCGGTGGGCTGGTTCCCTCCTCCCAATTTGAAATGTGAAACACTTCATTATAGCCGCAATCAATACTTAATAACAATTCTATAGTTTAATATAATATGAATACAGCTCAACCTAAATGTTTTTACATTATTAGAAAATAAAGTAAACCAGTGCAACGTATTTAGGAAGGGGCGTATTTAAGGGAAGGGAAAGCATGTAGGAATTGAGTGGAGGGGTAGTCCGATAGGCTTGTGCCCCCCCCCCCCCCCCCTCCTAGTTTGAGATGTGAAAAACTGCATTATAGCGGCAACAGTTCGACCTAAAAACATCATTAGAAAATAAAGTAAACCAGTGCAACGTATTTAGGAAGGGGCGTATTTAAGGGAAGGGAAAGCTTGTAGGAATTGAGTGGAGGGGTAGTCCGATAGGCTTGTGCCCCCCCCCCCCCCCCCCCCCCCCCCCCACCCCCCCCCCCCCCCCCCCCCCTCCTAGTTTGAGATGTGAAAAACTGCATTATAGCGGCAACAGTTCGACCTAAAAACATCATTAGAAAATAAAGTAAACAAGTGCAACGTATTTAGGCTCGACGTATTTAAGGGAGGGCAGGCTCGTAGGAATTGAGTCCCAGTAACGAACTACTCTCGGCATACTAAAATCAAAAAGGTATGTAGCTCCCTCCTTTATCTTTCGACGGACCGTTCAAAAATGCGCCTAATTTCCTCCATTAAAACTGTGCTCCTTTTTTCCCTTTGGCATTAATCCTACAGGACATTCAAAATTCCATAGCACCAAACCACCACCCCGCCTGTTACCGACTTCGGTTGGGCTGCTGGTGCTCTCTTGCACCTGCCAGTGCAGGCGGTCCCTTCTCCCACCCACCCCAACCATTTCCTGTCCTGAACAGAGGCGCCAGCACCTGTGCCCATGACAGGCGTGCGCTACAACAGCTTGCTCTGAATGTGCACGTAAACCCTATGACCTGACCTGACCTGTAGGAATTGAGGGGAGGCGTAGTCCGGTGATCGTGTGCCCCCATCCCCGCTCTGACTTTGAGGCCGAAAACCTTTACTTTAATCCTTCCCCCCAAAACAAATATCTGCTTTTGCCCAAACACTATAGCGTATGCCCCCCCCCCCCCCCCCTCAAAGTTTAGTTTTATTCCTTCCCCGAAAAAAAAGCCCTTTGTCGTTCCTGATTGTTTGTGTACAGTCACCGTATTTATTTTAGGCCAGACGCCACCCTATTGCGGTTGTTGTGTTATTGAGCCTGATGCGCGGTCGGTCTGGGATCGATCCCCATAGGTGGGCCCATTTGGCTACTTCTTGCTCCGTGCACCACGGCTGGTATATCAAAGGTCTTGGCATGTGCTATCCTGTCTATGAGATGGTGCATATAAAAGATCCCTTACTACTAATAAAAACATGTAGCGGGTTTCCTTTCTAAGTCTATATGTCAAAATTACCATATGTTTGACATCCAACAGCCGATAATTAATAAATCAATGTGCTCTAGTGCTGTCGTTAAACAAAACAAACTTTTGTGTTATTGATTAAATGGAAGAAGGACAGTAGGCAGTTACTTTGCATACCTACCAGCACAAAATACGTTTATTTAAACCAAGTATACATAGAGAAATATTACATCAGATTCACCAAGCACAGAATAACCGATTAATAATTACCCTTTATCATAATCAGACAGCACAAACCACGGCCTTTGATAAATAAGGACAAATAAGAGAATGGGTCCACCGAGGGGATTCGATCTTTCGAGCTAATGATTTCAGGCGAAAATGTGGATCTAAGTATTTTCACACGTATTCAAAGGGGTAAAGGTCTGGGATTCTGGCTGGCCATGTTGTTTTGTTTTGTTTTAGTGTGTGTGTTTTTTTTATTATAATGTTTTTTTTTTTAATATCCCCTACTTCAGTATCGGTTTTAGCTAGAGGAAGGAAGGAACTGGTTCATTTAACGACGCACTCAACACATTTTATTTACGGTTATATGGCGTTGGACATATAGTTAAGGACCACACAGATATTGAGGGAGGAAACTCGCTGTCGCCACTTCATGGGCTACTCTTTTCGATTAGCAGCAAAGGATCTTTTATATGCACTACCGCATAGACAGGATAGCACATACCACGGCCTTTGATGTACCAGTCGTGGTGCACTGGCTGGAGCGAGAAATAGCCCAATGCGCATGAAGCGAGCGCTTTACCACTGGGCTACGTCTCGCCCCTAGCTAGAGGAAATACCAGGGGAAAGGTGCAGTAAAAAAACTCCACAAGAACCACATCATAATAATATATTTGTTCTACATAAAAGGGCACTTTTAAATTACAATGACATGTTTTTCGTATTTTCGTGGTGGGAGTTGGGGGTGGGTGGAGTGTTAAAACGCTGTCACCTCACTGGGTACAACCTCTTACATTATTGTTAACTAGAAAACATTAAAGGGACATTCCTGAGTTTGCTGCATTGTAAGATGTTTCCGACTAATAAAATAGTTCTACGATTATGCTTACATATTAAATATATGTTCTTGTTTAGAATATCAGTGTCTGTATATTCAATGTGTTTCTGGTCGTCTTAATATGTGTAAGAAGCCCAAACTGGATTTTGTTTTCAAATAATTTCGTACGTACGAAAAAACAATATTTTAGGAAATAAAATGAAATTTAACCTAGTACAAATATTAGAACGATCAGAAACACGTTTAATATATGTAATTACAATCGTTAAAATCTATTTTATAGTCAATAACATCTAAAAAATTGCAGCAAAATCAGGAATGTCTCTTTAAAACAGCTTCTTCATTTCATGGATCATTGTTAGCCATCCTTGAATGTGCCTTCATTAAACAAAAAACAACTCTTATAGCAATTCCTATTAAACACCCCCACCCCAACCCCCAATCCCCACAAAAAACCCCAACAAATTAGATTCGAACGAAAATAAAATTCAGAAATCGCCGACAATTAGGCGCAGTAATTATATTAGTGGTTAAAAGATTATCTGCGAGATGTACCTTAATAAAAATTAATTTCTAATTGATCGTCTGTTCTAAGACCAGTTTCCTCTAAAAGTGTCAGATTTGGCTGGAAACACTCTTCATCTGACGTTAAGTGTTCAGAACGCAATGCCGCGATGGCGCTGTCTATCAAACATGTCGATATTTGCTGCGGTATAGACTTTTCTCCCAACCATCACAGCAGGTGTCCCCCTCACTGAGTCATAGTTTCGCATTTTATTAGCCAATATTATATTTTGTTGGACGATAATGAACGGCGACAGAATGAAGCAAAAATTAACCACCAATATATAGTTCGCTAGCCATTTGGGAAAAATTATCTCCTACGATGCTGCTGCAGTATTCGATAAGCAATTTTTTATCCAGGACCGTAGGAACCTACTTTAGACCAAAAGCCATATTTTTTTATTTTTATTTTTATTTTTTTATTTTTTTTTGCTACATGCTAACCGACCTCGGTGACGTCGTGGTTAAGCCATCGGACATAAGGCTGGTAGGTACAGGGTTCGCAGCACGGTACCGACTCCCATCCAGAGCGAGTTTTAACGACTCAATTAGTAGGTGCAAGACCACTACAGCTTCTCTCTCACTAACCACAAACAACTAACCCACTGTCCTAGACAGACAGCCCATATAGCTGAGTTGTGTGTGTGTGCCCAAGACAGCGTACTTGAGCCTTAATTGGATATAAGCACGAAAATAAGTTGAAATGAAATGCTATATGCTATATCTTCACAGATAACATAATTATGCACCCTCTGGTTGCGTGGTGGGTGTTATTGGTTGGGTTTTTTTTTTTATTTTTTTTTATTTTTATTATTATTATTTTTTTTACTATGACTGTGACAATAATTATGGGCCCCGTTTTACGAATCGATTTTAGCGTCGTTGAAACGTGCAAATACCTTTAAAAAGTTGATTACAGCTCGTCACCATAATCGTTACTTCCCAGAAGTGCGTGCGTTTAAAAAAAAAAAAAAAAAAAAATGCTTCCTGTGGTATTAGAAACATCAGGGTGACCAGAAACACTTCGGATGTACGGGAATGGATAATCTAAACAATAAAATAATGTCTGATTTTAACTATAAAAACAGCTCTAATAGTGTTACTGTTTAAGACTATGTGTCACGCAATTATGTTTCACTTCCGATAGAAAGTAGAGGATTAATGAATCACTCTAGTAGTATCATTAAACAAAAGAACCTTAAGTTTATTCTGGTTAAACACGCTTTGTGCATGCTGATGCTAATGTACAGGGTTCGCAGCCCGGTACCGACTCCAACCCAGAGCGAGTTCTTCAGGGCCCAATGGCTAGGTGTAAGGCCACTACACCTTCTCTCTCACTAACCACTAACCAACTAACAACTAACCCACTGTCCTGAACAGCCAGCCAAGATAGCTGAGGTGTGTGCCCAGGACAGCGTGCTTGAACCTTCATTGGATATAAGTTGAAATAAAATAAAACCAGAGAGCAACTATGGGAGACCAAACACGACGGCTCCCAATAGGCAAGGCTCCAGAAAGAACTAAAATTCGGCAAACAAAATCAAATCACTCAAATCGGCTCCAGATTATTTTTCGATGAATCGTTCCAAATCATGCGCCAAAGTTACTTCCGGAATTTGCGCAAACCATTTTCATCTTTGGACTCAATCCTACAGGACACTTTCAAAATTCAATAGTACCACTAACAACACCACCCGTTATCGACCCTGATCGAGCTCCCTGTGCTC
>NC_054709.1:15419904-15497404 GCF_016097555.1 Gigantopelta aegis | reverse complement strand
GTCAAGACGAACAAGGTACACGGGCCATTCCCTGAAATCAGAGATATTCAACTGGTTCCGTGAAACCGGCCTCGGTGGCGTCGTGGTTAGACCATCAGTCTACAGGCTGGTAGGTACTGGGTTCGGATCCCAGTCGAGGCATGGGATTTTTAATCCAGATACCGACTCCAAACCCCGAGTGAGTGCTCCGCAAGGCTCAATGGGTAGGTGTAAACCACTTGCACTGACCAATGATCCATAACTGGTTCAACAAAGGCCATGGTTTGTGCTGTCCTGCCTGTGGGAAGCGCAAATAAAAGATCCCTTGCTGCTAATCGGAAAGAGTAGCCCATGTAGTGGCGACAGCGGGTTTCCTCTCAAAATCTGTGTGGTCCTTAACCATATGTCTGACGCCATATAACCGTAAATAAAATGTGTTGAGTGCCTCGTTAAATAAAACATTTCTTTCTTTCTTTCACTGCCATGGATCGTCTTGCCGTATTCACGACGGATGAAAACCTCACGGATGACCACAGATAGCGGTCTGTCCGCGGTCCCCTACGGATGCACCACTTTTTAACTACAGTTTTCGACGGATAAACGACGGATAAACCAAGGATTATTAAGGATAGGGGTTAGTTGACAACGGAGAGCGCTACGGGTCGCTACGGGTCACTATGGATAGCTAAGGATCGGTACAGTTTAGTACGGACCACAACGGATTGTCACGAATGATGCCGGATCGTATCCGTGGCAACCCCGGCGTCCTGATCCATGACAGTGTGGCCGGACCTACAGCAATAAAAGTACACAAGCCACTCCTATAGAGTTACGAGAAACTTTAAAACTATTAGAAGACTACCAAAAATATTTAAAAGGTATTGTATTTACAAGATGTAAAACTAAAAACCATAAAATATGTCTATTTCTATATTATAAAAAGTTTATTCTATAAATAGCAGGGGCGGGACGTAGTCCAGTGGTATAGCGTTCGCTTGATGCGCGGTCAGTCTGGGATCGATCCCCGTCGGTCGGCCCATTGGGCTATTTCTCGTTCCAGCCAGTGCACTACGACTGGTATATCAATGGTCGTGATGTGTGCTATCCTGTCTGTGGGATTGTGCATATAAAATATCCCGTGCTACTAATGGAAAAGTGTAGCGGGTTTCCTCTCTAAGACTATATTTGAAAATTACGAAATGTTTGATATTCAATAGCCGATGATTAATAAATCAATTTGCTCTAATAGTGTCGTTAACAAAAAAAAACCACCCTTTTTTTGGTTCAGACAGCAAAAAAAAAAAAAAGAGAAGAAATCTTGGAAAGAAAAAGATAGTAATATTTGTCTAACAACACCTCAGCACATTTTAAACTACAACTACTTGGTGTCTTATGCTAGTGTCAGACTGTCAACTGTCACGACTAAGTTGGCCAACTCGACGGTTGCGTTGTAATGTCCCCAACTCCCGACGGGTGCGCTCATATTAACAACTAATGGGTTATACGACGAGAATCGAGTTGTAAGAGCGCTCAGACTAGCAACTGGACAGTCGTAGAAGTCGAGACAGGAGTCAGTTGGCCGACTTTATGCTGGCAGTTGGTAGTCATACCTTAGCATAATGGGTTATACGACGAGAATCGAGTTGTAAGAGCGCTCAGACTAGCAACTGGACAGTCGTAGAAGTCAGAGCAGAAAGGTGGCCAGCTGTGTGCTGACAGTTGGTAGTCTGACCCTAGCATAACGTGGTTCTGTCGATATCTGAGTGATAACGAGGAAGAGAGAAAACCCGCTACCGCAATATAGATTACTTTTACATGGCAGCACAGGTTTATATACTCATTTTCCTATAGATAGGATAGTACAGATCACGATCGTAATTATACACGCTGGTTGGGGCGGGAAAATCACCACAGAGGGCTATCGAGTATCGATCCTGCGATCCATCACATCTCATGTGAGCGCTCTACAACTGAGCTACACTCTGTGCCTGGTTATCGTGGTACCGTCAAACAATACTCTCTCTCTCTCTGTCTCTCTGTCTCTCTGTCTCTCTCTTCTCTCTCTCTCTCTCTCTCTCTCTCTCTCTCTTACACACACTCTCTCTCTCTCTCTCTCTCTCTCTCTCTCTCTCTCTCTCTCTCTCTCTCTCTCACACTCTCTCTCTCTCTCTCTCTCTCTCTACTCTCTCTCTCTCTCTCTCTCTCTCTCTCTCTCTCTCTCTCTCTCTCTCTCTTACACACACACTCTCTCTCTCTCTCTCTCTCTCTCTCTCTCTCTATCTTACACACACACACACTCTCTCTCTCTCTCTCTCTCTCTCTCTCTCTCTCTCTCTCTCTCTCTCTCTCTCTCTCTCTCTCTCTCTCTCTCTCTCTCTCTCTCTCTCTCTCTCTCTCTCCTGCAACTTTATTTTAAAAATGAAGCAAGAAGGAGGAAATGTTATACCTAACGACACACAGAGTACATTTCTATTTACAGTTATTAGACGACAATCATACTGTTAAGGAGGGGGCGGGACGTAGTCCAGTGGTAATGCACTCGCCTATTTCTCTTTCCTATCATTGCAACGCGACTGGTATATCAAATGCCGTGGTATGTACTATTCTGCCTGTGGGATGGTGCATATATAAGATATCTAGCTACTCATGAAAAAATGGAGCGGGTTTCCTCTCTAAGATTGTTAAAATGCTCAAATGTTTGACATCCAATAGCCTTTGATTAATCAATCACTGTGCTCTAGTGGTGCCGTTAAACAAAACAAACCTTTAATATAGTGCCGTACGTCACTGCCTTCAGAAAGTCAAACGATAGCCAGTATGGATTTTCTGCGACATCGAAATGCCCCCTGGTAGGTTTATCTTTTTGAAAATTTCGAGGGAAATGAATCGTAACGAGCTATAATGTTTATGGCTCTTACAAAGAATACTAATTCCTCTGATACCGGAGTCGATGTCCATTAAGGATGATTGTTCACTGTTTTGTACAGAAACAGATTTGTAAAAAAAAGTAATTTTAGTAGACGTGGAAGGCTTTCACTGGGACACAAAACCTTGGTCCGTTCAGGTTGGTTCGTCTGAGTGTTACTTCCTGTTTGGCATGACACTTCCTATTCAGACGCTGTTTTTACAATCCTATGCAATCTCAATGACGCAGGCGGTACGTAGCCTCGGTGGTGCAGTGGTTAATTCATCGGATTACAGGTTGGTAGGTACAGGGTTCGCAGCCCGTTACCGGCTCCAACCCATAGCGAGTTCTTAAGGGCTCCATGGGTAGATGTAAGGCTACTACACACTCTTCTCTCTCACTAACCACTAACCAACTAATAACTAACCCACTGTCCTGGACAGACGGCCCAGATAGTTGAGGTGCGTGCCCAAGACAGCGTGCTTGAACCTTAATTAGATATAAGCACCAAAATAAGTTATAAGAGAAAGAGGTATGTAGCCCAGTGATAAAGCGCTCGCCTGATGCGCGGTCGGTCTAGGATCGATTAATCTCGTTACAGCAATTGCACCACGACTGGTATAATATCAAAGGCCGTGGTATGTGCTACTCTGTCTTTGGAATGGTGCATATAAAACATCCTTGCTACTTATGGAAAAATGTAGCGGCTTTCCTCTGACATCCAATAGCCGATGATTAATAAATCTATATGCTTTAGTAGTGTCGTTAAACAAAACAAACGTTAAACTTCATAAAATATCCCTAGTTAGTAATGAAAGCTTGTAGCGGTTTTTTTTGTGAGTCTAAAACAATAAATTAACAAGTGTTTGACATCCAGTAGCCGATGATTAATAAATTATCTTTAAACTTTTAATCTCACTGACTTTCGACTTCCAAGTATGTCAGTTTTATAAGTTCGACGTAGTCAAACCATTGGGCTGGTAGGTACTGGGTTCACAACCCGATACCGGCTCCCGCCCACTGATAGACCGAGTTTAATGACTCAGATGGGTAGGTGTAAGACCACAATACTTACATCTCTCTCAGTAACCACTGACAAACTAATCACTAACCCAGTGTACTGGACAGACAGCTCAGATAAATGTGTAGTTGAGGTGTGTGTGTGTGTGTGTGTGTGTGTGAGAGAGAGAGAGAGAGAGAGAGAGAGAGAGAGAGAGAGAGAGAGAGAGAGAGAGAGAGAGAGAGAGAGAGAGAGAGAGAGAGAGAGAGAGAGAGAGAGTGTGTGTGTGTGTGTTTGTGTGTGTATATCTCTGTGTGTGTATGTGTGTGTGACCAGGACAGCGTGCTTGAACCTTAATTGGATATAAGTACGAAAATAGATTTAAATGAAATGAAATCTCGAACCTTTGTAACAACATTTTGCATTAATCATCGTTAAAAGGACAACCCCTAGTTTCAACCCGTGAAAATTAACACCAAGTATAGTTAATCTACAAACCTGTAACACATTTGGATTAAGTTACAATTGAAGGAAACATGAGTCTGTAACTTTGAAATGGTGAAATACCCTCTAAAAATAGACTAAAACTCGACTCCATAACTGTTACTTCTCAGACGCACGTGCGTTTTTAAAAATATGAGAAATACATTTTGTGATATTAAAAACACCAGGATGACCAAAAATACTTCCAATGTAGGGAAATTGATAATCTAAACCATAAAATCTAAGTAAAGTATGATTTCAAAATTATGCCTTAGTTTTAAAAAACTAGGGTCTGTCCCTTTAATTAATTGGCAATTTTTGAAGCATGTTCAAGTTCTTTATTGCGTTAAGTTTTGCAACTTATCAGCATTATAACAATGAAATACAATAGTATGTACAATAGTGCTGAACAGTGGTGGAGAATGACTTACATAAATAGGGGCTATTTCATGGGGGTTTTCGAATACGATTTTTATGTCAACGAGTGATGTATGAAAACCATATTTTCACGAATTGCGAAGCAATGAGTGAAAATATGGTTTTCACACATCACAAGTTGACATAAAAAATGGTATTCGGAAAAACACCATAAAATGGTCTATTTGTTATATACAGATTTCCTAATTTTTGACAATATCTTTTGCTTTTTGGTAATATCTTTCGCTTATCCTATCGAAAACACGTAACGTCATGATATATTTCTTCCTATGGAACTTTGCCAGAATATTTACTTGACCATAGACTTTTAAAAAGAAATTTGAATAAAAATTATCTTTATTAACATTTATTTAACAATACTGCGGTGCAAACATACCTGACAACGCGATCCTCTAAAAACTCCCACAAAAACAAAACGAGTCGAACGCCGTTAAATTCTTACACTTACACTCGATGACACTACATTGTGTCATCATTATGCAGCTTCGTATTCAATTCGTTTTATATATTTTGTCGTAATTGCACTTCGTATCCCTTTTTTATAGGTGCAGTTGTTTAAATTACATTTTTTATTTTTTACATTCGGTCAGATGCATTGGTAATCATCAAATTTAAATACGAAGAAACGAGACAAAGGGAGATAATGTAATCATGTACTTTTACAAAAAAGTAAATACAATTTCTATATTTTCACTGTAGCTAAAATACAGTGAAAATATGACTTTTCACCGGATATGACTTTTATGGTTTCCGTAGATCTATATATTTCATTGCTATGTATATAATAAATACATACACACATACCGACATTTAAACAGTCAGCAATATGGGTCACACAAATAGCGACAAATACAGATATATTAAGTTGTTTGTAGTGATAGCATATCCCTCATTTTGTTTGCCTGTAGTTAGTATTTGCCAAGGTTATTTATCTCCTTATTGTTTGTAGTTGACAAAAGCTGTATTAGTTTAAAGGCACTGGGGTTCTTGGAGTAGAATTTCTTAATAAATCTATTTCTTAAAGTTTCGTATCGTGGACACTGAAGAATAAAATGAAACTCATCCTCAATCTCATTAATATTACATAATGTACATACTCTTTGAGTTCTCTCGATATTGTTGTACCTACCAGCATCAATATTTAGCCTATGTGCACAAATTCTCGTTTTCGTTATTTCTTTTATATTACGTGAATCAATTGGCTTCGTCAGATATGTTTGTAATTGATATTCCTTTATTAAGTGTTTATATAGTGATCCTTTTGGCGACGCTGTTATTATACTGTAGGACTTTTATTTAAATACATCAAATATTCTTTCTTTAATTACGTAATAAAAACAGATATCGGTAGCTATTGTCAACTACAAACAATAAGGAGATAAATAACCTTGGCAAATACTTACTACAGGCGAACAAAATGAGGGATATGCTATTACTACAAACAACTTAATATATCTATATTTGTGTAACCCATATTGCCGATTGTTTATATATAGATATAGATGGATTGTTTTATCGGTATATGTGTATGTATTTATGTAAGTCATTCTCCACCATTGTTCCGCACTATTGTACATAATATTGTATTTCATTGTTATAATGCTGATAAGTTGGAAAACTTAACGCAATAAAGAACTATATAACTTAGCCCAAGCGTATCTAATTCCTCCTTAATATTCGTCGGTCAAATATGTAACCTGAAAGAATAGAATGCTAATTGCCGTGTTTTCGTCTTCTCGTGATTGCAAAAGACTGTTATTATAAACCCTCTGGAAAATTAGGCCTACTTTTAATAATATATTCCCATATATTGAAACAGTGATATCTATCTATTGGGTTTCAACGAATGGCATCAACAGCAAAGAGACTAAATACGCAAACAGACAGACAAACAAGATAGTTTATTAACGTTTCACCGTAATATGTACAACACCCACACACACCCACACACACCCATACACCCACATACACAATGTATATACAAAATAACACAAACCTATCAATACGTAAGCCAATATAATTAAATAATACAATTATATAGACGTGTGAGTGTGTGGGTGTGCGGGTGTCGGTAATTTTGGCATGCATTCATCAGAGAACTGTTTAAGTACGCCTGTCGTGGACACAACCTCTGACTTCGCCAGAGTTCTGTCCATGACGGGGGTGGGGGGGGGGGGGGGATTTCGAGCTATGGCTTAAAGTTTTGTTTAGTATTGGCTAATTGATAAATAACAATATGTCTGACGCCATATAACCGTAAATAAAATATGTTGAGTGCGTCGTTAAATACGACATTTCCTTCCTTCCTTGAGGTTAGCACATTTTGCCCGAATATCTCTTAATTTTTGCCCAAAATTAAGGATTTGCTCAAGCACCTGCCCCCTCCCTCCCCGTGTCGTACGCTTATGTACAATTAAAATAATAATGATAACACTATTAAGTATATAAAAAGTCTCTACGACGTTGTAAAATATTTTTAAAACCCGCCTGATTTTGGCAGCTACAAATGCAAGGTTAGGCCCTGCCATTAAAGCACATAACGTTTCTAAATCGAGTAACATCATAATTTTGTTCACAACCTAACTAAGCACGTTAACCAGCAGAGACAGAGTTTGGATAAGGATGTTACTAAAGTTTGTTTTGTTTAACGACACCACTAGAGCACATTGAATTATTAATCATCGGCTATTGGAAGTCAAACATTTGGTAATTCTGACATATAGTCATAGAGAGGAAACCCGCACTTGGCAAAATAGTGGTTTATTCCTAGTGGCTCGTCTGTAGGAGGACAGCCACTCCCGTGGAAATCCTTAACTAAAGGTTTCATCCTTCTTGCACCGCCACATTCATTCATTTCAACTTATTTTCGTGCTTATATCCAATTAAGGTTCACGTACTCTGTCCTGGGCACACACTTCAGCTATCGGGGCTGTCTGTCCAGGACAGTGGGTTAGTTGTTAGTGGTTAGTGAGAGAGAAGAGGGTGTATTGATCTTACACCTACCCATTGAGTCGTTAAAACTCGGTCTGGGTGGGAGCCGGTATCGGGCTGCGAACCCAGTACCACCAGCCTTATGTCCGATGGCTTAACCACGACACCACCGAGGCAGGTGACGAGAATAAAAAAAACCTAGAGTGCAGTGTAGCATTTGTCCTGCTTTTAACTACGTGTCAGAATTACCAAATGTTTGACACCCAATAGCCGATGATTAATTAATCAATGGGCTCTAGTGATGTCGCTAAACAGAACACACGTTTTTTTTTGTCCTGCTTTTAACGACTGTTATTAGTAATCATCTGATAAAGAAATACAAGTTCCTTTGTTTAGGTTAAGGTGGTTAGGTAAGTGTATGTAGACTGTTTTGATCTGCTATTTAAGAAAGAATATGTTTGTGATCTGAACTTGAATAACATTTACTGGCTTTATATTTCACACCCCAAGTCTAGAAAGATGAATGGTGGAATAAATAGTTAAACAAAATGGACCGAATTTACGAAGTCCGTTTTTTTCTCAAACGCAGGTGTTTAAAGGGACATTCCTGAGTTTGCAGCAATTTTTATGATGTTATCAACTAACAGAGACTTTTTAACGATTGTAATTACTAAACAAATATATTTTTCTCAATAAAATATTAGTGGTTGTATAGTAAACGTGTTTCTGATCGTTCTACTATTTGTACTAGCGTAAATTTCATTTTATTTCCTAAAATATATTTTTTCGTACGTACGAAATTATTTGAAGACTAAATCCAGTTTGCGCTTCTTACAAATATTAAGACGACCAGAAACGCATTGAATAAATACAGACACTGATATTCTAAGCAAGAAAATATATTTAATATTTAAGTTTAATCGTAGAACTATTTATTAGTCTGAAACATCTTACAATGCAGCAAACTCAGGAATGTCCCTTTAAGTAGTTTAAATCCATGTAGATACACGCGTGTAAGACATAAACAGGCTTTGCATCTTCGACCCAGTTCAAGATCAATGGGAACAAGTGAGTTCTAATACCCAAAGATGATTACAATACATCTGTGAATGAATTACTCCAAGCCACGCACAAATCACACAAATCCCTTTACCCAGCACGCTAAAACTATGCTGGTGCAAAGCAGTACCAAACCATTTAGTATATATCCTTTAAGACGCGCTGTCAATCCCCAATCCAGTCTTCCGTGCCAAAACAAGAACTGTTGTAATAACAATTTAATAATTTATTTTTGTATACCTATTAGCCTTTGCGCATTCAATATAATGGACAGAAAAAAACCGTACGAAGATTACTATTCAATAATAATCTTTACTAATAATTTTATTTGACAAGATATCTAAAATATAATCGCCCACAAATATAATCACCCAGATTAATATCGTGTTATTAAAAAGTGTTATTTGTATAGCATAATTATATTGTTATCCGTTAGTTGAAACTCGTCAAACAAAATGTAATATCTGAGAATTAACATGATTGCAGAAATCAATGTTTTGAGCAAACCAAGGTATTATCTAACATATGGTGGAATGTAATGTTTCTTATTTTATCATATATTGGCCATGCTAGCACACATTTATATTCATCTTTTATTTGGCAATTTTTTATTTTTTTTAAATTGGTCTCTAGTCAAACCAAAGTTCCAGAATTGATGCGGCGATCCGGTTTTTTTTGTTTTCTTTTTTTTTTAAAGCAAGGATTACACAGAAAAGGTGGGTGTATTTGATACCGAAATAAGGATCATACTTAAATTGAAATCAGAATGCACGTCCTAGTTCATGTGCGATAACATTTTGGCTCCAAATGCGGTTTTGACGTGTTAGCAAGATTAACCATATGTCCGACGCCATATAACCGTAAATACAATGTGTTGAGTGCGTCGTTAAATAAAACATTTCTTTCTTTCTTTCTTAGCAAGAAAAGACCGGCAAAAATCGACGTCATAACGCGAGAAATTTAAAAGAAAAAGAAAAGAATGTTGACCCACGAGGGTCAAAATCGACGCGCGAAGGTCAAAATCGACGCGCGCGCTGACCAGGGACCAGAAATGTATTTTCTCTGGTCTTACTTGTAACACTTTTCATCTTTTAATAAGATAGTGTTAACCTTGGCTCACCATCTTGTCTCAATATGTCCTCTCAAATCGGATCAAATATTTCTCAACATACATATAATCCTAACATTATCACTACTTTTCTTCAATCTTCTCCAATTAATAAAAGAAATAATAACTAATTAGACGTTTGTTTCATTTTGGTCTAGAATTATCGATAAAATAATTACAGGGAATATGTGTAACATAACTGGTATTATCTATAACCCACCCCACCCCAAAACCCACCCACACACACTCCACCCACACACACTCCACCCACACACATCCACACCCACACACCCACACTCCACCCACACACATCCACACACACACCCACACACACCCACCTACCCACCCACACACGCATACACCTTTGACAAGTTGTGGTGAACTGGTTGAATGGATCCACTGAGCTAAATCCCTCCCCATATATATTACGAAGAAAGGAAGGAAATGTTTTATTTAACAACGCACTCAACACATTTTATTTACGGTTATATGGCGTCGGACATATGGTTAAGGCCCACACATATTGAGAGAGGAAACCCACTGTCGCCACTTCATGGGCTACTCTTTTCGATTAGCAGTAAGGGATCTTTTATATGCACAATCCCACAGACAGGGTAGTACATACCACGACCGTTGATATACCAGTTGTGGTGCACTGGCTGGAACGAGAAATAGCCCAATGGGTCCACCGACGTGGGTCGATCCTGGACCGACCGCGCATCGAGCGAACGCTTTACCACTAGGCTGCGTCCCGCCCACAAGTCATGTGGAGTTACACATACCCACTTTTTTAGTTTTTTTTCCACTGGGCTACGTCGCGCCCCTATATATTAGTAAGTAACATGAAATTTACAGCACCACAGGCATTAGGACGTACACAAACACGTTCGATATACAAACACTGCTATCGTCGACAAGAACAATTAATTTAAAATGTAATTTTAGCCATTACAAAGGCCTCAGAACAGTACCTTTAACCGACGAAAAGGCCGTAAGCCACTGCGCACATTATGCACGGGCATGACGCCCTCCATTACCAGCAAATCGCAAACGACAATTACGGAATTCGCGAAGAAGACTTTATTGCTGGAAACTTGATTTGTACATATTTGACTCGTCGCTGTTCCAGTGTATAATTACGATGATTTCAGTTTGGTGTTTGCGATGTTGATGGAGGAACGCCGGACTGAGGGCGAATCGAACCCTCTAATTGAGGAATGATATTCACCCCGTGTTCCTGATGTGGTGGCACACCTTCAGATGGCGAGCTGAATGGTTTAAACTAACCAATAACACATTAATGGGACAGACCCTAGTTTTTAAACACTAAGGCATATATATTTTTTTTACTATTAGAGCGGTTTATGATCACTGGAATCGAACATTACTTATATCTTATTGTTTAGATTATCCATTTCCGTACAACCGAAGTGTTTCGGGTCTTCCTGGTGTTTCTAATACCAAACAATGCATTTTTTACATTTTTAAAAACGCACGCGCGTCTAAGAAGTAGCGGTTTATTGGTTCGAGTTCTAGTCTATTTTCCAGGATAATTCCCCTTTTAACGTCACAGACTCTTCTTTCACTCTGTTGTAACTTTATCCAAATGAGTTACACGTTTGTAAATTAACTAAACTTAGTGTTCAATTTTTTCCGTGTTAAAACTAGGATATGCGCCTTTAAAGGGACTTCACATTCAAAACGGGAGTTGGTGTTTGTTTTTCGTGGGGTATTTTTTGATGGGTTTTAAAACTGCATTAAGGCTGGTAGGTACTGAGTTCTCACCTCGATACCGGCACCCACCCAGAATGAGTTTTAACGGCGTTTTTATTTTTATTTTTTTCCCAGCTGGTGTAGTGGTTTGAAGGAGCGGGACATAGCCCAGTGGTAAACACTCATCTGGTGCGCGGTCGGCTTAAGATCGATCCCCGTCGGTGGACCCATTAGACTTTTTTTTTGTTTTCAGCCATATCGAAGGTCGTGGCATGTTCTATCCTGTCTGTGGGATGGTGCATATACAAAATGCCTTGTTACTAATGGAAACATGTAACGCGTTTGTTCTCAAAATAACCAAATGTTTGACATACAATAGCCGATGATTAATAAATCAATGTGCTCTAGTGGTGTCCTCAGAAGATTCTACAATAAAACTGGTTTTCTAGTATTAAATTAAATTTATTTGGTTGTAATTTAGTACTGGCATTTAGTAGAAGTTTTAGACTTACACGCGTGTAACCACACACATTCACAATGCTTAAACACCTGCGTTTAATGTTTACATCTGATAACAAAAGTTAATTAATAATTTTGGCGGAAAGCATCCATTATGGAACTGTGACACTGCACCTTTAAATATGAATATCAGTGAGAAAATCAAAGTGGCATTTAAACTTTATAACCAGCAAGGCGCCATCTGTCACATCGGGATGTTATAACTCAATTACTGTTGTAGGCTGACAATTATTATTATCTTAAATTAAAAGAAAAATATTTGTAGAAACCAACAGACAAATACGAGTAACAATCGATATTTGACATGACAAGGGAATTCAATTTGTAGCATGCACTTCCGGTGATACACCGTTATCGCTTTTATACGTGTTTTCACTTTAATAGTCAGGATATAAAATTTCGAAGCTATCTTAGCGCTACGATATCTTAACATCGTCGTAGGCTATGGCATGTGTCGATGTTTTGGGACGGAACGTAGCCCAGTGGTAAGGCACTCGCTTGATGCACGGTCGGTTTGGAATCGATCCCTGTCGGTGGGCCCATTGGGCTATTTCTCTTTTCAACCAGTGCACCACAACTGGTATATCAAAAGCCATGGTATGTGCTATCCTGTCTGTGGGGTGGTGCATATAAAAGATCCCCTGCTACTAACGAAAACACGTAGCGGGTTTTCTCTCAAAAGACTATACGTGAAAATTACCAAATGTTTGACATCCAGCAGCCGATGATTAATAAATCAATATGCTCTAGTGGTGTCCTTAAATAAAACACACTTTTTTTATTTTACTGTTGTCATCTGGCATCTCCTGCTATTTTTCATGCAGGATAGCATATACCACGACCGTTGAAATATTGCCCAAATAGGCCCACTGACAGGGATCGATCCCAAACCGACCGCGCGTCAGGCGAGCGCTTTAGCACTGGGATACGTCACGCCCCAGATGACAACAGAGTAATGAAAGTGACAGTGCGATTTAAACACAATAATGAGATCACGCGAGTTCACACGAAACCGTTTCAATTTAAGGACTAAAGAAGAGAGAGAGAGAAAAAAAGAGGAGAATTGGCTATCTCTGTCTTTTATAGAGAATCTAGCTGGTTACTCTGTGTTTTATTGATAATTCTATAATGTTTGTATTCATCGGAATCGTCACATACGTTTGTTTGTCACGCAATATTCCATGTGTTTTATCTGTTTTGTTTCATTATTTTTGGGTTTTTTTTTTCAGGGGCGTAGCCAGAAACAATTTAGTATTACTCGCGCCGAAGGCCTCCCCTCCCCGTGACAATTTTGAAACTCAGGACGCCTGTAGATGCATTCTGAGCCTTTTCTGAGGAATTTTTTTTCAATCTTTTTTCGAATCAATTTTAAAAGGATATTTTATAGAACAATTATAGACAGCCTCGCCCTATTCACGGATTCTTTTTTTTTGCATTACGCACACACGTACTGTGCGTAATGGGCGTTACGCCTTTGGGTTTTTTCCTCTTTAAAAAAAACAAACCCACTACGTAATACATATTTTAAATTAATTTTGTGTTTTTTCAATGTTCAAGATTCCTGTCCCGAGTCAGGCCACCGTTCTTATTGTAGATCGGATTCGGGGACGGGTGAGTTCGAAACCCTAGTGGTATATGATCACGTTAAAGTAGTTATCTACCTATCTATTTTCAGGTCTGGTCTGGTCATAAGTGTACGAGACAGGGGGCTGGAGAAAAACTTCAAATTGGGGCGAAAATTATACAGATATTCTGGCAAAATGTGCTAATCTGACACCTTTTTTATAATGTATTTCTATCATTCTATCCTCAATGTTGATCATCACTTTATATTACTTTTTGCATTTACCATAGTTTGACACCCAATAGCCGATGTATCCATGTAAATCCACGTGATTAAAGAAAAAGGGAAATGTTTTATTTAACGACGCACTCAACATATTTTATTTACGGTTATATGGCGTCAGATATGTGGTTAAGGACCACAAAGATATTGAGAGAGGAAACCCGCTGTCGCCACTTCATGGGCTACTCTTTTCGTTAAGCAGCAAGGGATCTTTTATATGCACCATCCCACAGACAGGATAACACATACCACGACCTTTGATATACCAGTCGTGGTGCACTGGCTGGAGCAAGAAATAGCCCAATGGGCCTACCGACGGGGATCGATCCCAGACCGACCGCGCATCGAGCGAACGCTTTACCCGCCCTCCAAGTGATTAGTTTGCAGACCTATTTAGCTGTTTGGGGCGAGACGTAGCCAGTTGGTAAAGCGCTCGCTTGATGCGCGGTCAGTTTGGGATCGATTTCCGTCGTTGGGCCCATTGGGCTATTTCTCGCTTCTGCCAGTGCACTGGTACATCAAAAGCCGTGGTATGTGCTATCCTGTCTATGGGTTGGTACATATAAAAGATCCCTTGCTGCTAATCGAAAAGAGTAGCCCATGAAGTGGCGACAGCGGGTTTCCTCCATCAAAATCTGTATGGTCCTTAACCATATGCCCGACACCATATAACCGTAAATAAAATGTGTTGAGTGCGTCGTTAAATAAACCATTTCCTTCCTTATTTAGCTGTTTGGTAATAGAAAGAAAAAAATGTTTTATTTAACGACGCACTCAACACATTTTATTTACGGTTATATGGCGTCAGACATATAATTAAGAACCACACATATTTTGAGAGGAAACCCGCTGTCGCCACTACATGGGCTACTCTTTCCGATTAGCAGCAAGGGATCTTTTATTTGCGCTTCCCACAGGCAGGATAGCACAAACCATGGCCTTTGTTGAACCAGTTATGGATCACTGGTCGGTGCAAGTGGTTTACACCTACCCATTGAGCTTTGCGGAGCACTCACTCAGGGTTTGGAGTCTGTATCTGGATTAAAAATCCCATGCCTCGACTGGGATCCGAACCCAGTACCTACCAGCCTGTAGACCGATGGCCTAACCACGACGCCACCGAGGCCGGCGTATTCTCACAGAATACAAGAGGATAGTGAGTCACAGATTACACCTTTGAAACGTACAACGCGCTCGAATCGTTCAGGCGAGAGCAGAAAGGATTTAGTCGTGGAATTTTTTTCGATATTCCTTGAGATTTTGACCTTCTTGTTCTTCTCTTTTTTTTAAATAAGAAAAAAAAAGGAGGTGTTTTTGCAATGGTGTTTTACATTTAGTTAATTGAAGAATGCACTCAAATTAAATCGCCTTTAAAGTTTATTTAAGCCGTCATTCCAATCTGTAAGTACTCTTTTGTTATAAATGCATGGATTGGTTGAAATGATACCATGTGACTTAAAAACAAGAGTTACAAAATAAAAAAAAAATAAAAAAATACCCCACACATAAAGCCCAAACGTTAATAACAGCAAGGACCTCATTTTCGCACTACTTTCGACGCTGCTTAAACGGTTAAATAGATCGTTACCGGCCTCGGTGGTGTCGTGGTTAAGCCATCGGACTACAAGCTGGTAGATACAGGGTTCTTAAGGGCTCAATGGGTAGGTAGGTGTAAGGCCACTACACCCTCTTCTCTCTCCCTAACCATCAGCCTCGGTGGCGTCGTGGTTAGGCCATCGGTCTACAGGCTGTAGGTACTGGGTTCGGATCCCAGTCGAGACATGGGATTTTTAATCCAGATACCGACTCCCAACCCTGAGTGAGTGCTCCGCAAGGCTCAATGTGTAGGTGTAAACGACTTGTGATCCATAACTGGTTCAACAAAGGCCATGGTTTGTGTTATCCTGCCTGTGGGAAGCGCAAATAAAAGATCCCTTGCAGCCTATCGGAAAGAGTAGCCCATGTAGTGGCGACAGCGGGTTTCCTCTCAATATCTGTGTGGTCCTTAACCATATGTCTGACGCCAAATAACCGTAAATAAAATGTGTTGAGTGCGTCGTTAAATAAAACATTTTTTCTTTCTCCCCCTAACCACTAACCAACTGACAATTAACCCAATGTCCTGGACAGACAGCCCAGATAGTTGAGGTGTGTGCCCAGAACTGTGCTTGAACCTTAATTGGATATAAGCACGAAAATAAGTTTTAAAAAAATATATCTTTTCACAATTTAACCTTTTTTTTTCTATTAATAAAATAACAGTATACGTTATCTGTCAATGCCGAATCAGTAAATGCTATTGTTTTAATAACAAACACACACAAAGCTCGCACAAACACACACACACACGAACTAGCAAACGTGTTATTTACTATTAAAATTACTAAATATTATTTATTATCAGAGGCAGATCTAGGGGGGGGGGGGGCAGGGGTTCGGCGCCCGGCCCCCTAAATTTACGACAGTTATATATTTTATTATACATTTTTTTTTTTTTTTTCACGATCCCCCTCCAAACCTCCCTTGGCATTTCGTCTCATGCCATTTTCTGGATCCGCCACTGATTATTTGAAAGTAATGACACATGGGCGTACATGGGGGGGGGGGGGGGGGTTCGATGGGTTCGACCCCCCCCCCCCCCCGAAATCGCTTTTTTTTTAAATTTAATATATCTGACATTGATATCTGACATTATTATATTTACTCAACATAGAAATATATGCCCAATATCTCTGCAATCTATTTTGGAACCCCCCCTTTTCAAAATCCTATGTATTGGAACTCCCCTTTTCGAAATCCTATGTACGCCCATGTGACCTGGGCTGAAGTATTAGATCCCAGTACTTTTACATTTAAAATATTATTAAAAGAACTTTAAATTTAAAATTATTATTAAAATAACTTTTTAAAATTATTATTTATAATATGAAAGTAACGACTAGGGGGCGGGGGATCAAGTGGGGTTAGTTTTATATCGCTAAACTATTTCAACAAGACATTTTTAATTTTAGTAGCCAGGTCATAAAATCTCCTTTAAACCCCTACCCACCCACCCACCCCCCCCCCCCCCCAAAAAAAAAAGAAAAAAGAAAAAAAAAGTTATTAAAAATCAAGGTTATCAAGTGATGTAAATTATTTATTGAAAGCTAGGGACGCCAAAATCGACTGGTCGCAGTTAATCAGTAAACCGGTTCCCGGCGAAGCTCCGGGCGCATAATTCGTTCGAATGGTCAGTAGTTAGCTGAAAAGTACAATGCGGCAAACAGTGATATAATAAATGGAATTAGCCGGGCGCTCAGGGGGATATTCTCACGGACAAAAGACACTGGAATAAGAAAATGATTCGCATAAACTAAGACTTGTCTTGTCTTAAGGCTCACGTGGCCCCTTGATCGACAATATGTTGGAAGAAGGTGGGTTTTTTTTTTTGGTCCATGTCTTGCGGCATCTTCGCGTCGATATATTTGTGATTTCATAAATTGAAATTAGTTGAAGCCAACGGCTAATTACGAAGATTGGGTTTCTATTTTGTAATTGGATTGGTTTGTGTTCAAACTCTTGCTGATGCGTTGATCACCCTCGTTTTTAATTTTGCCAAATTTCCGCGGGGCAATCAGTTTTTACACACTGACGCCAGAGAAATATCGCTCTTATTAGCTGATGCCACGACGAAACATTATCATCAAGTGTTTCACAACGTAAACATGTTTAAAGAGATCTTTTCTTAGCCGTCATTAAAGCGATAGTCCCAAATTTTTATAAGTTTTATTTTGTTTAACGACACCACTAGATCTTTTGTTAGCCGTCATTAAATTTTTTCAGCCAAATTTTTTCATAAGTTTTGTTTTGTTTAACGACACCAGTAGAGCACATTTATTAATTAGTCATCTATTGGATGTCACACATTTGGTACTTCTGACATGTAGTCATCAGAGAAAACCCGCTACATTTTTCCTAATGCAGCAAGAGATCTTTTATATGCACTTTCCCACAAACAGGAAAACACATACCACGACGTTTGACTAATTGTGGTGCACTAGTTGGAACGAGAAAACCCCCAGCAAGCACTTCTGGCGAGCACTCAACTGACTGAGCTAAATCCCGCCCCCTCACCAGAGGAAACCCGCTACATGTTTTCAAATGCAGCGCATACCACGGCCTTTGAACAGTTGTGGTGCACTGGTTGGAGCGAGAAAAACAATCAGTTGAATGGATCATGCGACGCAAGCATCTCAAACTAAATCCCGTCCCTAAATTTGTATGAGCCGTATATTTTACTATTGGAGCGGTTCTTGATCATTGAACGCAGACATTAGATTTTAAAGTGACATACCCTAGTTTTTAAACACTACAGCATATTTTTCACAATTAGAGCAGTTCATGATCACTGAAATCAAACATTACTTATATTTTATTCGTTAGATTCTCCATTTCAGTAGAACCGAAGTGTTTCTGGTCATCCTGGTGTTTGATAATTCTGACTCGTAGTCATCAGAGGAAACCCGCGATGTTTTTCCTAATACAGCAAGGCATCTTTTATATGCACTTTCCGACAGACAGGACAGCACATAACACGGCCTTTGACCAGTTGTGGTTCACTGGTTGGAACGAGAAAAAGCCCACGCAGTTCAATGGATGCACTGAGGTGGTTTGATCCTGCGACGCAAGCACCTCAGGCAAGCACTCAACCCACTGAGCTAAATCTCGCCCCTTCAATGTAAGTCTGCCTTTAAATCACTACACCCTTGTCTTAACTTGGTATGCAATACACCGGCCTCGGTGGCGTCGTGGTTAGGCCATCGGTCTACAGGCTGGTAGCTTTTGGGTTCGGATCCCAGTCGAGGCATGGGATTTTTAATCCAGATACCGACTCCAAACCCCGAGTGAGTGCTCCGCAAGGCTCAATGGGTAGGTGTAAACCACTTGCACCGACCAGTGATCCATAACTGGTTCAACAAAGGCCATGGTTTGTGCTGTCCTGCCTGTGGAAAGCGCAAATAAAAGATCCCTTGCTGTTAATCGGAAAGTGTAGTGTAGTGCCCATGTAGTGGCGACAGCGGGTTTCCTCTCAAAATCTGTGTGGTCCTTAACCATATGTCTGACGCCATATAACCGTAAATAAAATGTGTTGAGTGCGTCGTTAAATAAAACATTTCTTTCTTTCTTTGTATGCAATACATTTTCTCTCTATTACCAACTGAATAGTATAGTGCAACGCATGGGGCATTGGGTGTTATTCCTTTTTTAATTGAAAATATGTTTTGACAATTTTTATTTTTAGCTCGTAGGCATTTCCTAGTTTTATTGTTGAATGGATAAATGACGATTGAAGTAAATTAGTTCTAGCAGGATGCAAAGAAATATAATTCCGATTTCTCAACATGTAATGGACTCTTTTTTCAACTGTTTATGGGATACTGTGTATCATAAAATCAGGAGCCATACCTTTCATTATTTTAAACATTGTGCACAACTTTTTGAATTTGACCGGCGTCGGTGGCGTCGTGGCAGCCCATCGGTCTACAGGCTGGTCGGTACTGGGTTCGGATCCCAGTCGAGGCATGGGATTTTTAATCCAGATACCGACTCCAAGCCCTGAGTGAGTGTTCCTCAAGACTCAATGGGTAGGTGTAAACTACTTGCACCGACCAGTGATCCATAACTGGTTCAACAAAGGCCATGGTTTGTGCTATCCTGCCTGTGGGAAGCGCAAATAAAAGATCCCTTGCTGCTAATCGGAAGAGTAGCCCATGTAGTGGCGACAGCGGGTTTCCTCTCAAAATCTGTATGGTCCTTAACCATATGTCTGACGCCATATAACCGTAAATAAAATGTGTTGAGTGCGTCGTTAAATAAAGCCTGTAGTCCGAGACCGGTCGCGCCAGTGTTAAAGGTAATTAATCGGAATATTCCCCTACTAAAGTGATTAATCATGGTTTTTCTCACCCAAGACACCATTAAATGAAATAGCTACTGACACCCATGCACTCAAAACAATGCACTCAAAACAATGCACTCAAAACCCAAGATTACCGCTTGTGGCCATTCAAGAATAGGTACACCACGACATAAAGGTTGTTTTGTTTAACGACACCACTAGAGCACACTGATTGATTAATTATCGGCTATTGGATGTCAAAACATTTCGTAATTTTGACATAATACAGCCGTAGAGAGGAAACCCGCTACATTATTTTCCATTAGTAGCAAGAGATCATTTATATGCACCATCCGGTCTTTGATATACCAGTCGTGATGCACTGACTGGAACGAGAAATAGTCCAATGGGTCCACGGGGATCGATCCTAAACCGACCGCGCATCAAGCAAGCGCTTTACCACTGGGCTACGTTCCGCCTCCAAGTTCAAGTTCTTTATTTGCCTTGAGTTTTACGACTCGCCAGCTGAATACATAACATAAATAAAACAACATAGTTATACAGAATACACACGTGCAAAACACAATGGTGGGTGTGGTTTATATATAATCATGGACAAATGAAGTGATATATGTTACATTTATTACATTAACTGCCATCCTGCATTAACCGATCTCTAATTGTATTCGCTTGCACTAAATATTTGCCTAGGTTATTCAATTCCTTATTGTTACCGGTGGTTAATAACTGTTTAAACCGATACACACTTGGCCTCTTATAATAATAAATTTTTATATATTTATAACGCAAATCATTGTATTGTGGACATTCTATTATTAAGCGATATTCATCTTCTATAACATTAGCATTACACAGAGTACATATTCTTTCTGATCGTTCGATGTTTCGATACCTTCCAGACTCTACATTTAATTTATGAGCGCATATTCTAATGTTACATATTTCATTTATATAATGCGTTTCCATTGGCAATCTTAAATATGTTTGTAATCTAAATTCATTTAATAAATGTTGATATAAAAGTCCTCTAGGCGTTGTCATTGTTTTGCTGTAACATAATTGCTTAAAAGTATCTAATATCCTTTCTTTGATTATAATGTAGATACTGTCGTCAACATACGATAAATTCCAAATATAGTTTAATCCAAGTGAATACAGTTCGTGCCTGATGTTAATTAACCAATTATCGTTATAGTGTTCCATTTCTTCATATATACCACTTAGAATACAATTTGTAGTGTTACGTAATTCTATCCAATATTTAAAAATTCTCAGTTTTCTTGTTATTTGTGGAAACCGTCCCAGTTCGCTCTAAACAAATTCGTTACACGTTCTTTTTCTTACTCCCAATAATCCCCAACCACGACATTGACAAAACCTCTGTTGAATTTGGCCTTGTCCAGAAATTCTAGTTTTCCTGTGTTAAAGGGATTCAACGATTCAACTTACATGTTATACATATTTTCTTGTTTAGAATATCAGTGTCTGAATATTTAATGTGTTTCTGGTCGTCTTAATATTTGTAAGAAGCCAAAACTGGATTTTGTCTTCAAATAATTTCGTACGTACGAACAAATATATTTTAGGAAATAAAATGAAATTTTACCCAGTACAAATATTATAACGATCAGAAACACGTTTAATATACAGCCACTAATATTTTATGTAGACAAATATATTTGCAGCAAACTCAGGAATGTTCCTTTAATGGTAATGCCATCCAGATTCCGAGATTGAAATAAAAATGATCTACAAGTTTAATATAAGGTGATCGATCGATTAACTGCTTGTCTCAATCTAACATTTATGCCTTTTTCACAATCACTGCTGAGATTTAGGAGTTGTCCTAAGGACAGCTCAACTCATACAATCAAAGGCACAGTCTACGTTAGTCTTAGTTTTGTGACTGTCTGGAAAAATTGATAGCTTAATGTCGTTCCTAAAGGACAACAATAAAAGAAAACTAAAAAAACCTCCCACAATATCATTAAAGTATTTAAGGCGTAAATAAAAATTTAATGAATGTTTTACGACATCCTACACATCGGATATTGGTCTTCAAACAAAAGTTAGTATAAATTAGGAAGGAAGGAAATGTTTTATTTAACGACGCACTGAACACATTTTATTTACGGTTATATGGCGTCAGACATATGATTAAGGACAACACAGATATTGAGACAGGAAATCCGCTGTCGCCACTTCATGGGCTACTCTTTTATATATATATATATCTGTGTATGTGTGTGTGTGTGTGTGTGTGTGTGTATGTGTGTGTATATATGTGTGTGTGTGTGCATTGAGAAGATATATTAATATATTTATGTACAAATATGAACACAAGTATCAAACTGTACATCCAAATTTTCTGTGCTCAAAATATCAACACAGGTATGCAATAAATGATATTCTTATACATTCAACAACACATGGAGATCTCTTAATACATCACAATGCTTGCATACAATCAAAATAAGAACTTCATCCTCAATATGACGTAAACCGGTGTGAACACCACGTACAAACAAAGCCTTTCCGTACATGGTATATTGGTACGTGTTCACTGGTCAACAGCAAGTCTAAAATTATCTAAATGCTATTCTGAAATAAGTTGGGATTTGTTAAGCGAGATAACACTCTATATTTAGTAATGACTTACAATGGCGGTATTATTAATGGCAATTATAGCGGGGTTCCTCTTAGGATTACGAGGGCGGGAGTTAGCTCAGTCGGTTGAGTGCTCGCTTGCGTCGCATGATCGAACCACCTCAGCGGATCCATTCAATAGATTGGGATTTTTCTCGTTCCAGCTAGTGCTCCACAACGGGCGAAAGGCTGCGGTGTGTGCTTTCCTGTCTGTGGGAAAGTGCTTATAAACGATCCCTTGCTGCATTAGGAAAAATGTAGCGGGTTTCCTCTGATGACTACGTGTCAAAATTAAAAAAATGTTTGACATGCAACAGTCGATGATTAATTAATATATGTGCTCTAGTAGTGTCGTTAAACAAAACAAACATAAACATTTGGGACTGTCACTTCAATGACGGCTAACACAAGATGTCTTTAAATGTTTACATCCAATAGCCGATGATTAATTAATTAATGTGCTCTACTGGTGTCGTTAAACCAAAAATCCATTTAACTTATAATTATGTGTCACACTTATCAAATGATTGACATTCAACAGCCGATGATTAAACACCTACCAACTCTCACGCATTTGTAACAAAGATCACGCTCTCACAAAACGTTACAATAATCTCACGCTTTTTAAAATAAAATTAGTTTACAATCGTGGTTTGAATTTTAGAGCTGAATGGAATTATAGATAGATAATGTTGTTTTGTTTAAGGACACCACTAGAGCATATTCATTTATTAATCATCGGCTATTGGATGCCAATAAAGTTATATGCTGATTATGCAGAGTATCTGCCTTTAATTCCGTTACCTACTAGGGGCGAGACGTAGCCCAGTGTTAAAGCGCTCGCATGATGCGCGGTCGGTCTGGGATCGATCCCTGTCGGTGGGCCCATTGGGCTGTTTCTCGTTCTAGCCAGTGCACCTCAACTGGCATATCAAAGGATGTGGTATGTACTACCCTGTCTGTGGGATGGTTTATATAAAAGATCTCTTGTGCTAATCGAAAAGAGTAGCCCATAAAGTGGCGACAGCGGGTTTCCTCTCTCAATATCTGTGTGGTCCTGACGCCATATAACCGTAAACAAAATGTGTTGAATGCGTCGTTAAATAAAACATTTCCTTCCTTCCTTCGTTACTAACAGTAATACAATATATCGAACTTGTATTGCAGCTTTTGGCTTTTTTTTCCATGTCACAGGTTTGTGACCTGGGCGTAAAATACGGACATATTTTTTTAAAAAAGGAAAAAATCGTACCAGTGGTTGTCAAAAGCAGCATTTCAATTTTTTTTTTTAACCGCACCAGCGCCGGACCAAATAGCGTACATTATAGAACACGGCCCTTGATGCGAAGTTGTTGGTTCCTTTAAAACTAATTGTATAGAGAGAAGGGGAGGGTGAAGCTGTTAAAAACATTTGATTCACTGCAGTACCGCGGACGACCGCAAACACACGCGAAATGTTCTAAGCGGCAAATTGATGGAGCTATATCACAAAGGTAAAATAAATATGTGTTCGTTAGTGCTTTGGATTCTAATACCATTCGGAATCCCGGGTCTATTCGTGATTAATGGGCCAACAAAATAGTTCCGTGGCTACTCGGTGACCAAAGTGTACATCTTTTACAGTTTGAGAGGGGCGGCTAATGCGCCTGTGTGTGTGGTTGAAGACTTCGATTTTTTTTTGTTAATGGCGATCCCATTTTGAAGACCGTGGTTCTACAACACCGGTGTTTGCTAAATACCGGGGACTTCCCTGGTGCAGCATTACGTCTTTTCATCGACACTTTTACGCCGAGATTTCACCCACTTAGTTGACCCACTTATCGCCCACCCCCCCTATTCTTACCCTGTCGTAAATGTTGTCTTATTTACTGTTTAAAAAAAAAACAAAAATATTTTATTCATATTTTCCATGTACGGTTTTAAGCGGAAGTCCGAGAACTTCCTATTTGAGGCCGATAATTTCTTCCGTGTCTTCTTTATCAACTCCACCAACTACATTAATGCATGTGACACGCAGTTTACAATGAACATAATCATATGCAGGTTTTAGATTTGTGGGTCTTATATTGTCTATCTGATGCCTGCAAATGTTTCTTCTTCTTTTAATTTTTTTTTTTTTATCTCAGGCCATAAGCGTACGAGTACTAAAGCAAATCCTCAAATTCGGGCAAAAACGATAGAGATACTCGCGCAAAATAAGTTGGACCGAAACCTTTTCACCATGTATTTCCATCATTTTACCCACGATATTAGTTGTAATCCATGTAAAAATGCGTAGTGATTCGTTTGCAACCCTATATAGCTGTTTGGTAGTAATGCTAATATGAATAAATGGTATCACCAAGATGCGGGCATTTTCGTTTAATTCGGGCAAACATCAGCCTGGCCCCGTACAAAAATGGCAGCCCGTACGCCTATGTCAAGACGAACAAGGTACACGGGCCATTCCCTGAAATCAGAGATATTCAACTGGTTCCGTGAAACCGGCCTCGGTGGCGTCGTGGTTAGACCATCGGTCTACAGGCTGGTAGGTACTGGGTTCGGATCCCAGTCGAGGCATGGGATTTTTAATCCAGATACCGACTCCAAACCCTGAGTGAGTGCTCCGCAAGGCTCAGTGGGTAGGTGTAAAACCACTTGCACCGACCAGTGATCCATAACTGGTTCAACAAAGGCCATGGTTTGTGCTATCCTGCCTGTGGGAAGCGCAAATAAAAGATCCCTTGCTGATAATCGGAAAGAGTAGCCCATTTAGTGGCGACAGCGGGTTTCCTCTCAAAATCTGTGTGGTCCTTAACAATATGTCTGACGCCATATAACCGTAAATAAAATGTGTTGAGTGCGTCGTTAAATAAAACATTTCTTTCTTTTAGTTCCGTGAAAAACCATTTCAGTTTACAATGATCATAACCATATGCACGCAATATATAGATTTGCGTGTTTTAGTGTCTATATGATGCCTGCAAATTCGGTCAGAAATGACATTTGCGGGCATCAAATAGACAATAACACCCACAAATCTATATAAAAAAACAAAGAAAGGATGTCAGCTTGTTCTGAATGTGCACATAAAATCCTATGACCTGACCTAACGTATGGTTATCTCCTTATTGTAAAGGGGCGGGACGTAGCCCAATAGTAAAGCGCTAGCTTGATGCGCGGTCGGTCTAGGATCGATCCCCATCGGTGGGCCCATTGGGCTATTTCTCGTTCCAGTCAGTGCTCCACAACTGGTATATCAAAGGCCGTGGTATGTGATATCCTGTCTGTGCTGCTAATTGAACAATAGTAGCCCATGAAGTGGCGACAGCGGGTTTCCTCACTCAATATCTGTGTGGTCCTTAACCATTAGCCCGACACCATATAACCGTAAATAAAATGTGTTGTGTGCGTCGTTAAAGAAGAAATACATTAGTTTCAATGACAGCGTCTAGACTGGATGCATGCGATGCGTGCGTCTGAAAACACTTGCGTATATAGTTTATGTGCCCAAAACGCAAGCAGTAGAAGCATCAAACGCAACAGTCTATATAAGCGTTAAGACATAAACAAGATTTAGAGGCGAGACGTAGCCCAGTGGTAAAGCGCTCGCTTGATGCGCGGTCGGTTTGGGATCGATCCCCGTCAGTGGGCCCATTGGGCTATTTCTCGTTCCAACCAGTGCACCACGACTGGTACATCAAAGGCCGTGGTATGTGCTATTCTGTCTATGGTATGCTGGATATAAAAGATCCCTTGCTGCTAATCAAAAAGAGTAGCCCATGAAGTGGCAACAGCGTGTTACCTCCCTCAATATATGTGTGGTCCTTAACCAAATATCCGACGCCATAATATAACCGTAAATAAAATGTATTGAGTGCGTCGTTAAATAAACCATTTCCTTAAACAGGATTTATAAATTCGGCACTTAATACCTGACAGAAATGTTGAACAAATATTGTATAAAATTGAGATTCTTTTTAATATATTCATATATCGAATACAATAATCTTCAGTAACCCCAAACACCGATTCTAATGCATAAAATTCAAATAAATCACATTGTGTTGGCGATGTGTGATTTCAATATCTTCAGACCACGAGGTAATCGATTTTTATATCTGCGCGTGCAGTGATGCGGAGGACATTTCATTTAAAGGATGTCATATTTCTACTTCGCAGTCCGTTCTACCTTGCTTGTCAACCCGAGAACAAAGGATCAGATATACGCAAACGCATTCAGCTATTTGTTTTACTGAGATAGTTCTGCCGACCTTTTCCTTGTTAGGTAGTCCGCTATCATTAACTCCTACGACACCGGCCTCGGTGGCGCAGTGGTTAAGCCATCGGATTACAGGTTGGTAGGTACAGGATTCGCAGCCCGGTGCCGGCTCCAAACCAGAGCGAGTTCTTAAGGGCTCAATTGGTGGTAGGTGTAAGGCCACTACACCCACTTCTCTCTCACTAACCTAACCACTAACCAACTAACAACTAAGCCAGATAGCTGAGGTATGTGCCCAGGACAGTGTGCTTGAACCTTAATTGGATTTAAGCACGAAAATAAGTTGAAATGAAATGTGATCATTAACTCCTACGACAAAATCATGCAGCGAATAGACACATATTCTGCATGGCGAATCACATGTTCATGAAAGCGAATGGTTGTTGTGCGCACACCCCACCCCTTTTATGCCCTTACACTCTTCTTTGGCTTGTGTATATCAACGTTATGAAGGAAGAAGGAAGGAAATGTTTTATTTAACGACGCACTCAACACATTTTATTTACGGTTATATGGCGTCGGACATATGGTTAAAGACCACACAGATATTGAGGTAGTAAACCCGCTGTCGCCACTTCATGGACTACTCTTTTCGATTAGCAGCAAGGGATCTTTTATATGCACCATCCCATAGACACGATAGTACGTACCAAGGCCTTTGATGTACCAGTCGTGGTGATCAACGTTATGCTAAAAACAACCCCACAAAAAACAAACTAACAAGTTCAAGTTCCAACAAAATTATTGTCTTGTTTTAGAGTAGTGCAGCACCATGCCTTAATAGTCTAGCGCCATCTTTCCTTAAGCAGCGCCATGCTGCCCTGAGAGTAAACAAACCTTTTTCAATAATAATTCTATAAAACACTCAGAAAATGTATTATTAATTTATAAAATATGCCTGTTATAAAACTTATATGCCATTCATTTATTAAAGCAAGCACATAATTACATTTATGTTTATTTTAATTAATTCTATTTGTCTTCAATAAAAAGAAAACTTGCACTGAAGATGATGAAAATGCCCCAAAAGTGTTCAGTCTTTGCCAAATTTCTAAGGAGAACATAACTACTCCGCCGCACCAACCCCCCACCCCCACTCCCACCCCCCACCCCCTTCCTCCGCCTCATTGTATATCCACGATACGCCCAGAATACAAGCACCAGGGGCGAATCTAAAGACAGATGGGGGCGTACAGCGCAAATCTGGTGAAATGCGTCATTGGAGATTATTTTTAGAAACAGTTTCCACCGAAATGAGAAGGCGTGCGCACGCACGTCACCTAATTCATTTTAACTTGATTTTCGTTCTTACTGGATATCTGATTACGTTTTAGCCATACCATCTTGTCATTGGCGGACCGGTAGCTAGCTGGCGTCATTCATATCTTTTAAAGGAGCGGGGCGTCAAATGTTTCTTCTACTAGTGTTCGTGAAATGTTTCTCTTGTGTCAAATAATTTTTTAGCTGCTGTTTGCATCAATATTTTCTCAACTGCTAATTGCATCAAATGTTTTTTCTACTATAGTTTTCGATCAATTCACACTACAGACATTGTAACAGTTATAGTTAAACAAACCTACACAACTGTCATATTATGCAGTTTTAACGGTTAATGCCCGGGAAGTAGATAAACTTGTATAAATGGTCCTAAAATTAATTCTACGTAGTGGGACAACTAGGTATTTACCAATTACGAATATCTATTTCCTGGTACTAGTTAATTGCCCCAATTACATGTTTGTCGGTGTGTGCAGTCAAAAGGTAACGACCGGCCTCGATGGCGTCGTGGTTAGGCCATCGGTCTACAGGCTGGTAGGTATTGGGTTCGGATCCCAGTCGAGGCATGGGATTTTTAATCCAGTTACCGACTCCAAACCCTGAGTGAGTGCTCCGCAAGGCTCAATGGGTAGGTGTAAACCACTTGCACCGACCAGTGTTCCATAACTGGTTCAACAAAGGCCATGGTTTGTGCTATCCTGCCTGTGGGAAGCGCAAATAAAAGACCCCTTGCTGCCTGTCGTAAAAGAGTAGCCTATGTGGCGATAGCGGGTTTCCTCTAAAAACAGTGTCAGAATGACCATATGTTTGACGTCCAATAGCCGATGATAAGATAACAAATCAATGTGCTCTAGTGACGTCGTTAAATAAAACAAACATTACTTTCAAAAGGTAACGACGAGCCGATACTGTAGTACAAATATTAGTACTACGAATTCACATAGCTGGTTACATTATGGGTGTTAATAATATATGAAATAATAATTTAAAAAATATAATAATAATAATAATAATAATTAGTCCATTAGCCGAGACCCCAAATTTGACCAATTGGTACCATCCGAGGGAACTAAACTTAACTATATAAAATGGTTAACGGTAATAATCTGTTGTTATCAACACCCTCTAGGTCCACTTAACGAGCTACTCTCTGCATACTAATCTTCCAAAACTATATGTAACTCCCTATTTTCCTTTTTAGCGGACCGTTTAAAGTTGCGCCTAATTTCCTTCACAAAAAGTGCGCACCCTGTCTCTTTCTCTACGGGACTTTCCAAATTCCATAGCACCATACCACCCTCCGCCTGTTACCGGCCCCGGTCGGGCTGCTGGTGCTCCCTTGCACTAGCCAGTGCAGGCGGTCCCCCCTCCAACCCACCCCACACCTTTCCTGTTCTGGATGGAGGAGTCGGCCGAGGGCGGCACCTGTGCTCAGGACAGGCGTGTTCTACAACAGCTTGCTCTGAATGTGTTCGTTAAACACTCTGACCTGACCTGACCTGACCTGTTCATCCTCTTTACCTTTCCTTCCTTCTGTTTTTCCTCTTTGTTAGTAAATTTGGAACAAGTTATGATCAATATGTTTCATTTTTATTGCTTGTAAAATATTCATATTGTAAAATGTTGGGAGAGGTCTTAATATAGGCTAAACCCTGTTGGCCAATCCCTAGACCGCAACTATACTTTTTTTGATAGACGTGTGTATCTGGATCTCAAAACAACACGATGGACGTTTCTTCGAATTAATCTGTATGCCATTATATAGCTAATTTTAATCATATAAACTGAAATGTACTTGTCAACAGTCACCAGGAATTAATTTTGAACCATTCCCAGCTAATTAAGGCATTGCAACATCATTTTAAACCAAGACGGCCGTTACTGTAGCAGCTAGGACAAACACATCACAATTTATCACACCTTTACATCAACCAGGAAGATACGTTTGTGTTAGTGATGGAATTATTTATACTAACCTCTTACTAACTGATATAGTATAATCATTTAAATCCAAGAGGACATAAAGATGGCCGCCAAGAATAAGAAGTGGCAATATCTTACATTCGATATATTTCCCCCAAACTATAACTTATACCTCAAATACAGAGTTTCCTGCGAGGCAAGGATTTCAGTTCACGCAATTACTGTCTAACGCCAAACAAAATATATTTCTGGTCTCTGGTCAGCGCGCGCGTCGATTTTGACCCTCGCGCGTCAACATTTTGTTTTTAATTTCTCGCGTTATGACGTCGATTTTTGTTGGGCTTTTCTTGCTAAGACGTAGAAACCGCATTTGGAGCTAAAATGCCATCGCGCATGGACTAGGATGTGCATTCTGATTTCAATTTAAATATGCCCGTTATTTCGGTATAAAATATACACACCTTTTCTGTGCAATCCATGCTTTAAAAAAAATAAAAAAAATTAAAAATTAAAAAAAGAAGCTGCATCGCCGTATCAGTTCTGGGACTTTGGTCTTACGAGAGACCAATTTGTTTCTTGTCTAAAGAGAAATGTATGAATCCAAAAAAACAAAACCGAACACATCTACATATAAAATTACATGACATGGGCCAAAGTAGTTCACAATGCCAACCTTGCTTTGATAACTGGGTTTCTTTTTTTTATCATTTCCACTTTAAAAAACCCCAAAATTATCCCTTAAACAGATGGCAATAATTTGTATCTAGGTGGGGTGAAGGGGTGTGTGGGGAGAGCGGGCGTCATTGGATGCGTTATGATACGTTATTGTAGATGGAGTGATTTGTTTGCCAGTAGTTACGGAACGTTTTCCAAACAATGTCTGATTTTTATTAATAAAGTAAAATGCAATAAGTTAGTGTTAATATTTTATTTTTTGACAGATTGAAAAAACAAAAGAAGAAAGTATTTATTAACAAACCAAACCAAAGAAAACAAAAACAGAAACAGAAAATTACAGAATATTGGTCGACGTATATCAGCCAGTATGATGAACAAACTGGGGAGGGGTGTGCGCTGACGAAGTTTACGTGATTTTAGAGGGTGGAGGGTGGTCTTAGCGTTACATAGGGGAGGTTGTACAAAAATGCTAAATTTTGCATTTTGTATTTGAGGAACGGCCCCAAACAATTACCCTTAAATATACACTATAGCTCGTCTTTATAACCGTTAGGAGCAGGACATAGCCCAGTGGTAAAAAGCTCGCATGATGCGCAGTCGATCTAGGATCGATCCCCGTCGGTGGGCCCGGCCCATTGGGCTATTTTTCGTTCCAGCCAGCGCACCACGACTGGTATATATGGGATGGTGCATGTAAAATATCCCTCGATACTAATATAAAGGGGGTTTTCTCTCTAAGACTATATGTCAGAATTACCAAATATTTGACATCTAATAGCCGATGATTAAAAAATCAATGTGCTCTAGAGGTGTCGTTAAACAAATACTTAAAAATATGAAAAAATAGGTTTCAGGGTATTAAGAACACCATGATGACCAGAACATCCTCGGATGTACAGATTAGATAATCTAAACAATAAAATCTAAGTAATGTTTGGTTTAATTGATAAAAAAACCCCTCCATCTCTAATTGTAAAAAATGCGCCGTAGTGTTTAAAAAGTAAGGTCTATCACTTTTAAGTTTTCCGTTTAAATAATAGCTTATTTTCTCCTTGATAGATTTTCTAACATTCCGAATGTTAATATTCACGAACTATATTCCGGGAATCTAATTTGTGAAATCGTATACATGTACATTTGTATTTATATTCAAAATGTGAAAGTTATCTGGAAGAAAAAAACGTTTTCGCCAAAAACATTTTAACAGAAAAGGATAATAGATGAAAAAGAATTTAAAAAAAAGAGAAATATCACGGAAAGAAATCTATGGATTTAATCACACTACTAGGCGAGGTAATCTTTTGTGAGTATATCTACATTAATTATTCCAAAGTGAACAAACAGTGAAGAGAGAGAGAGAGAGAGAGAGAGAGAGAGAGAGAGAGAGAGAGAGAGAGAGAGAGAGAGAGAGAGAGAGAGAGAGAGAGAGAGAGAGAGAGAGAGAGAGAGAGAGAGAGAAACAAAAGAAAAACAGAATGAAAAGAAAAAAAAAAAAAAAAAAAAAAAAAAAAATCAATATTCTGATTAACTTATAATAATACAAAAAATGATTTTACAAAACCCCAGTTTTCTCTATTGGTGATTATTTCAGTCGAATAATTAATATTTGGCGTAACGGTAAAATAATTATAATTATTAACCTAGGCAAAAATCCACATGACAGGGATAACGGTTATTAAAACAAATATATGACCATTTCTTAATTATGAAAAATGTCAAATATGATTAATTGGGTTTTTAAATAGATCGGCTAGACGTTCCTACTTATATATAAATAATACTACATGAGTGGCCGGTAGATATGAATAATATTACACTGGTTGTTTCAAAACGTATCTAACGAGCGAAAGCGAGTTGGATACCTTTTAAAACGACGAGTTGTAAGATAAATAGTATCTAACGGACACGACGGTAGTATTCTATTTAATACATATGCTGAAAAACAACGTTTAAAACAAATTTAGACGTCGTCTACAACTAAAACGTATGTACGGAGCTTACACTTGCAGTTCATACCTCACAGAACAATCAGCTTCGGATTAAATTACACGTCACAAAGCAATCAATTGCGTTCGTGCCAATTTTATTCGATAGTACGGCTGTCAACAGCACGACTGTTATATCAAAGGCCGTGGTGTGTGTTATCCTGTCTGAGGGATGGTGCACATAAAAGATCCCTTGCTACTAATGGATAAAAATGTAGCGGGTTTCCTTTCTAAGACAATATGTCAGAATTACAAAATATTTGACACCCAATAGCCGATGAAAAATATATCAATGTGCTCTAGTGGTGTCGATAAACAAAACAAACTTTAACTTTGACTTCGTATGGCCGTCCAACATATTTTTAGTCCCCCTGGTGTTTGTAATAAAATTTACGTACTTCCGGAATTTAATTTAAACATATTTTCTGTCAAATTAAAAAAAAATTATACCATAGAATAAACAATACTAGGAATTTGTCTGCAAGACTCTCAAGGTACACGTCTGTGGAAGCGAGCGGAATCCAGCTGGTGGTTAGATCGCTCGTCTGAGCAATCACAAAAGAATCGATCGCTCCTTCCCCATTGAATCGATTTAGTGACTTATGTCCCGTTCCAACCAATATTCCACGACTTGTATACGAATGGACATGGGATGCACTGTACTGGGAAACTGCATAAAAAGACTTACTGTTAAAAGTTAAAGGTTTTTTTTGCTTAACAACACCACTAGAGCTCATTGATTTATTAATCATCGGCTATTAGTTTACAAACATATGGTAATTCTGGCAGAGAGTTCATAATTCTGACACAGAATGGGTAATTCTTAGAGGGGAAACCCGCTACATTTTTTTTCTTTCCATTTAGTAGCAAGGAATCTTTTTATATACATCATCACACAGACAGGATAGTATACACCACGGAAATTTAAAAACCAGTCGTGGCGCACTGGCTGGAACCAGAAATAGCTCAAAGGACCCACCGACGGGGATCGATCCCAAACTGACAGAGCCTCAGAAAAGACCCATTGATGTAAACGGAGATAATGTCCTACACGGCGACCGCGGGTTTCTTATTTGATTCTTTAGACCCGTTAATGCAATTATCATGTTAAAAACTATAACGGCTTATTAAACCTCTCATTATTTCCACGAAAACAAGTTCCCTAGCGGTATATGAAGCATTTACAGTTGTTTGAAATCGAAACAACAAAGAAACACTTGGTATAAAAAATACTAGTATAACTGAAAAAAAGAGAAACATGAATAGGAATTCATGAATCCATAACAGTAATGAATGGCGCCCACCCACGTAAGCTAAAATAATTTTATTACAAATAAAAAAAGAAGAAAAGAAAAACTATTAAACAACAAGCCAATTTTTGAAACTGTGAGGCCAATGTTTATTAAAGGGACAGTCCTGAGTTTGAAAGTTTGTTTGTTTGTTTTGTTTAACGACACCACTGGAGCACATTGATTAATATCATCGGCTATTGGATGTCAAACATATGGTTATTCAGACTCGTAGTCATCAGGGGAAACTCGCTACATTTTTCTTAATACAGCAAGGGATCTTTTATATGCACTTTCCCACAGACAGGAAAGCACATACCACGGCCTTTGTCCAGCTGTGGTGCACTGGTTGGAACGAGAAAAAACCTCACAGATATTGAGAGAGAAAACCCGCTGTCGCCCCTTCATGGGCTACTCTTTTCGATTAGCAGCAAGGGATCTTTTATATGCACCATCCCACAGACAGGATAGTACATACCACGACCTTTGTTATATCAATTGTGGAACACTGGAACAAGAAATAGCCCAATGGGTCCACCGACGGGGATCGATCCTAGACCGACCGCAAACGCTTTACTACTGGGCTACATCCCGCCCCTCAGTTGTTAAGATGCTGCCGACTACGAGAGACATTTTAACGACTGTAATTATATATTGAATATGTATATTTATGCATAAAATATCAGTGGTTGTGTATTAAAATTGTTTCTGGTCGTACAAGTGTTTATACTAACATAATTGTATTTCCTAATGTATATATACAGTGGAATATCTTTGGGTCGAACTCGGTAGGGTCGCATACACCGCAACGCTAGAACCAAAAACGAAGTTACACTTACACGATATTTGCCGAAAGGTTAGGTCGAACTACCCGATGGGTCGAAAACTTTCTGGAGCACTGACGGGATTCAACTATATATATATATATATATATATATATATATATATATATATATATATATATATATATATATATATATATATATGTATACATGTCTTTTGTACGTATGAAATTATTTGGAGACCAAATCCAGTCTGGGCTAATTACAAATATTACGACGAACTGAAACACATCGGTATAACTTTATTGTTGCATTTACCATAGTTTGACACCCAATAGCCGATGTATATTTCGTGCTGGCGTGTCGTTAAAAAGTCATTAAATCATTCCAAAACATATTGCATATACAGACTCTGGCATTCTAGACAAGAAAATGTATTTAACATATAATTTTAGTCGTCAAAAGATTTTATCAGTCGCAAACATCTTACAATACATGACAGTCCCTTTAAATAATAATTTTAAAAACAAACTATGGTACTTACTGAGTTGTTCGTTGGTTGCTACTAGCGACGCCTGTTTTCGTTGTGAAATCTTTTTCTTTGTCTTTGGGTGCGGCGTCCACTCTGCGATTTCAGCTGGCAGCTCGAGTCTCTGATACTTCCAAAAGAAATTTACTAGCCAGGTTCCAGTGAGCATTGGTATGGCTGGTAAATATACGGACGCCAAGACCGCATTTCATTGGTTGGCGATAATCTGTTGAATATGCATATCTGCCTTCACGCCCACTGGTCGAGTCAGACATTGGTCGCGTGGGATATCGGAAATGGGTTGCGGAGCAGTGATCTTACAGCGTGGTGTCACAAGTGTCAAAAGAGATGTTTCAATCAATACATGAGATAATAATTAAAGATGCAGTATCGCCGCACCATGTTATATTTGTGATCTACTAAAAAAGAGTAAAGTTTGTTTTATTTAACGACGCCACTAGAGCACATTGATTTTTTATCTTATCCTCGGCTATTGGACGTCAAGCATATGGTCATTCTGACACTGTTTTTTTTAGAGGAAACCCGCTATCGCCACATAGGCTACTCTTTTTACGACAGGCAGCAAGAGAGCTGTTATTTGCGCTTCCCACAGGCAGGATAGCACAAACCACGGCCTTTGTTGAACCAGTTATGGATCACTGGTCGGTGCAAGTGGTTTAACCACGACGCCGCCGAGGCCAGTTTGTGATCTACTAATGTAGGGGGCGGGACGTACATAGCCTCATCCACACTCACCCCCCCCTCCCCCCCACCTTTCCTGTCTTGGACAGAGAAACCGGCCGAGACCGGTACCTGTGCCCAGGATAGGCGTGTGCTACAACAGCTTGCTCTGAATGTCCACGGCCTCGGTGGCGTCGTGGTTAGCCATCGGTCTACAGGCTGGTAGGTACTGGGTTCGGATCCCAGTCGAGGCATGGGATTTTTAATCCAGATACCGACTCCAAACCCTGAGTGAGTGCTCCGCAAGGCTCAATGGGTAGGTGTAAACCACTTGCACCGACCAGTGATCCATAACTGGTTCAACAAAGGCCATGGTTTGTGCTATCCTGCCTGTGGGAAACGCAAATAAAATATCCTTTGCTGCATGTCGTAAAAGAGTAGCCTATGTGGCGACAGCGGGTTTCCTCTCAAAATCTGTGTAGTCCTTAACCATATGTCTGACGCCATATAACCGTAGATGAAATGTGTTGAGTGCGTCGTTAAATAAAACATTTCTTAAACATTTCTTCTGAATGTCCACGTTAATCACTACTCCGAACTCCGTACATAGCCCACTGGTAAAGCGTTCGCCTGGTGTCCGGTCGGTCTAGGATCGATCCTAGTCGGTGGATCCATTGGGCTGTTTGTCGTTCCAGCCAGTGCACCACGACTGGTATATCAAAGACCGTGATATGTGCTATCCTGTCTGTGGGATGGCGCATATAAAAGATCCATTGCTACTAATATCATGTTATATTGCGATCAACTAATGCATGGGGGCGGGATGTACATAGCCCGGTGGTAAAGCGTTCGCCTGATGTCCGGTCGGTCTAGGATCAATCCTAGTCGATGGATCCATTGGGCTGTTTCTCGTTTTAGCCAGTGCACCACGACTGGTATATCAAAGGCCGTGGGATGGCGCATATAAAAGATCACTTGCAACTAAATGGAAATATGTATCTGGTTTTCTTTCTAACACGCCCAAGACTTACCAAATATTTGAAATCCAATAGCCGATTATTAATAAATCAATGTGTTTTAGTGGTGTCGTTAAACAAAACAAAATTTAACTAATGCAAAATACAAACACATCTACTTTTTTTTTAAAATAAACTCTTGTGTTATTGCTATCGACGGTTACTGTCGTCTGGGTTCATACAAAATATACGTTTGTCGCCATATTTGTTTGTTTTTTCTTTAAAAAAAAAAAATATTACTTTAGTCAAATATACATTGTAACAAACCCCGCATCTTTATGTCAAATTTGTCCATGTAACGTAAATAATAAGTACAGCCAAACGATGCCGAATAATGACATTTGACAGTGAAGTGTGTTTTGTTTAACGACACCACTAGAGCACATTGATTTATTAATCATCGGCTATTGGATGTCAGACATTTGGTAATTTTGACATTATATTCTTAAAGAGGAAATCCGCTACATTTTTCCTTTAGTTACATAGGATCTTTTTTACATGCACCTTCACACAGACAGGAAAGCATATACCACAGCATTTGATATACCATATTATCTACAACACAACGACAGTTTTAATAAAGTCATGAGTTATCGCTATCAATGATTACTGTTTGTTTGGCTTCATATAATATACAAGTATGTCGCCATGTTTCTTTCTGGTTTCTTTTTGGTTTTTTGGTTTTTTCTCTCTCTCTTATTTTATTAAACTATTTTGTAACAAATCCAGCATCTTTGTATCGAAAACGCTTGATGTAGATAGTGAGTACAACCACTGGCGTAGCCAGGATTTTATATTGTGTGTGTGTCTGTGGGGGTGGGGGGCAACCCACACTATGTATGTATAAAATTTAATACTCCCTTTCAGTAATGCTCCGGTTACGGTGCTGACGGGTTTCGTCCTGTAGTGCAGGGGCGGATTATGCTTTAGGTAAGGGGGGAGGGGGGGGGTTCCGAAACAATATGGAAATGTTTATAATTTGAAATTATAAATTTTACGTGGACTTCAATTTAGATCTACGTGGTGGGGTTGGGTTTTTTTTTAGCCGGGGGGGGGGGAAGGGGGGGGGGGTCCGTGCAACTTGGAAACCCCCATATCCGCCCCGGCAGTGTTTGTATTAGTGGTGAGAGAAGCTAGAGCGTTTATAACTGTCCAAATAACCATCTAGCTCTCAAAAGGCAGATTACTCGGGCTAGGCAATTTTGTGTTGTATATTGCGGATGATGATTTTTTTGTTTTTAAGTCATTAAAAGGGGCACTATAAACTGGATCCCATGTGACTCCCCCCATCCTCCCAGTGTCCGCCACTGATAGAAACGCGTTTTATAATCAGTGAGGGTATACACAATGTGACGATCGCACCAAACTTAGAGGAAAGATACATACATACTAAAGTACATGTGCCATTTTCTGCTTCCGTAACTCGTGCGTGTGTGGAGATGAGTGGAATCAGGGGATTAAAATGGCCGACTCCGTCAATCATGGAGTGCACCGCGTGAACAGGCCGACTACCACACGGCAGACAAAGATGCCCGCTATAATACAACAACAGTTCTAAGTTTGACGCTAAATACCTTTACGATGATAATTTTTGAGTTCGCCGATAACGAATATTTTCATTATTCACCGCAAATACACACACTACGGGAAGAAACCCGGTTTCTTCATGTAGTGTGTGTATTAGTGGTGAATAAGCGAAATATTTGTTATTGGCGAACTCGTAAATGACCAATATAAAGATATTTAATTTTGTTGTATTAGAGCGGGAATCTTTGTGTACGGGGATCGATCCTATACCGACCGCGCATCAGGCGAGCGCTTTACCACTGGGTTACGTCCCACCCCAGAGAAAATATGAATGCGGAATCGGATTCTGTGAAGAAGAAGCACTGTGTCAGAAGGAAGGAAATATTTTATTTAACGACACACTCAACACATTTTATTTTCCTTATACGGCGTCGGACATAGGGTTACGGACCACACAAAAATATTGAGGGAGGAAACTCGCTGTCGCCACTTCATGGGCTACTCTTTTCGATTAGCAGCAAGGGATCTTTTATATGCACCATCCCACATACAGGATAGTACATACCACGGCCTTTGAAATACCAGTCGTGGTACACTGGCTGGAACGAGAAATAGCCCAATGGGCCCACCGACGGGGATCGATCCCACGGCGACCGCGCATTGATCGAGCTCTGATGTCCGGTCGGTCTAGGATCGATCCTAGTTGGTGGATTCATTGGGCTGTTTCTCGTTCCATCCAGTGTTCCACCACTGGTATATCAGTACAGCACATACCACGGCCTTTGTTACACCAGTTGTGGAACACTGGCTGGAACGAAAAATAGCTCAAATGGGTCCACCGACAGGTATCGATCCTAGATCGACCGCGCATCAGGCGAACGCTTTACCACTGGGCTACGTCCCGCCCTTACTGTGTCAGATGGGCACCTTCGTATTCCAAGATCCGTTCTTGAAGGTAGGACACACAAGGTAGTTTCCTGTCTAGCGATGTTCCAGTGATCGATTATTATAGAACATTGATCAGTCGGGCTTTACCTATGTGATACCGGCCTCGGTGGCGTTGTAGTTAAACAAACCTACATAACTGTCATATTATGCAGTTTTAACGGTTAATGCCCGGGAAGTAGATAAACTTGTAATAAATGGTCCTAAAATTAATTCTACGTAGTGGGACAACTAGGTATTTACCTATTACGAATATCTACTTCCTGGTACTAGTTAATTGCCCCAGTTATATGTTTGTTGGCGTGTGCAGTCAAAAGGTAACGACCGGCCTCGGTGGCGTCGTGGTTAGGCCATCGGTCTACAGGTTGGTAGGCACTGGGTTCGGATCCCAGTCGAGGCATGGGATTTGTAATCCAGATACCGTATCCAAACCCTGAGTGAGTGCTCCGCAAGGCTCAATGGGTAGGTGTAAACCACTTGCACCGACCAGTGCTCCATAACTGGTTCAACAAAGGCCATGGTTTGTGCTATCCTGCCTGTGGGAAGCGCAAATAAAAGATCCCTTGCTGCTAATCGGAAAGAGTAGCCCATGTAGTGGCGACAGCGGGTTTCCTCTCAAAATCTGTGTGGTCCTTAACCATATGTCTGACGCCATATAACCGTAAATAAAATGTGTTGAGTGCGTCGTTAAATAAAACATTTCTTTCTTTTACCTCTGTGATGATCGATTATAAAAATCCATAATCGATTTTCGCGGGAAATTTTAACTGTAATGTGTTCCTCCAGTTCAGATAATGGAACTGATGTTTGTCTTCATCTGTACACAATGTAAAAGGAATTAAATGGTTATTAAAGGTCAAATTAGAGATGTGTAGCGTCTATGTCGGTGAATATCGCAATAGGTGCATTGCCCTTAGAATCCAACTATTTCTTATGACCATATTATTCAAACCGATTATGTAATTGAAAGTTGATCAGTTGGTACAAATCGATTATAACTATCGACTTGTAGCATCTATGTCGGTGAATATAGCAATAGGTGCATTGCCCTTAAAATTCAAATATTGCTTATGACCATATATTTTTAACCAATTGTTTCATCGAAAGTTGATCAGTTGGTACAAATCGATTATAACTATCGACTTGTAGCATCTATGTCGGTGAATATGACAACAGGTGCATTGCCCTTAGAATTCAAATATTTCTTATGACCATATTATTATGACCACAAAGATTTGTAGTGTCTATGTTGGCGCAAATCGATAAAAACTAGCGATTTGTAATGTCTATGTCAGTGAACATGGTAATAAGTACATTTCCCATAGAATTTAAATATTTCTTATGACCATATATTTCTAACCGATTGTGTTATCGAGACTTGATCAGTTACTGCAAATCGATTATGACTGATGATCGAGGATGGAATTCCAACTGCTGTCATATAATACTAGTAACGCCCTGATATTACAGTTAATCTCCACAGCAACTGGTCCTGCAGTCGAATGTCCATCAGAACAGAACAGGGTCCCGTTTTATGAATCGATCTTAGCGCTAAGTTCACCGTAAGTACATATGTTAGCTATGCATTTAAAGTGATCGTAGCGCTAAGATCCTTTCGTAAAACTCGGAACACCATCGGTGTTACACTTGAGGTGGTTTACAAACATTTCGGCAGCAAGTATACTGCTTAAAATAATAATACAATCGAACATTCGAATAACTAAATAAATAAATTTACAATATATAGTTAATATCTTTCACACATGTACACAATAATATACAGGTGTTATAATCAAACTTACGAAAGATAAATGTTTTCAAACAGGTCGTTAATCAAATTAATAAATATATATACTTTCTTTATATTTGATATTTTTGGGAAGTTAAATAGCTAACTTAATTTAAAGCTGTTTGGTCTACTTCATGGACTACTCTTTTCGATTAGCAGCAAGGGATCTTTTATATGCACCATCCCATAGACAGGATAACACATACCACGGCTTTTGATATACCAGCCGTGGTGCATTGGCTGGAATGAGAAATAGCCCAATGGGACCACAGGTGGGGATCGATCCCAAACCGACCGTGCATCAAGCGAGTGCTATACCACTGGGCTACGTCTCACCACCTGTGCACTAATGGTGTCATTGAACAAAAACAAAACTATTGTAAAACAAGTGGATAATAAAAAAACCTGTCCTTCGTGTGCATGGGGTGAGATATAGCATTAAACATGTGCAAATGGTTAAATACAACATATACTTAGTTGTCCCCTTAATAGAGTGAAACAAGAGTCTGTGATGTTAAAGGAACATTCCTGAGTTTGCTGCATTGTAAGATGATTCCGACTCGTAAAATATTTCTACAATTAAACTTACATATTAAATATATTTTCTTGTTTAGAGTATCAATGTCTGTATATTCAATGTGTTTCTGGTCATCTTAATATTTGTAAGAAACCCAAACTGGATGTTGTCTTCAAATACTTTTGTACATACGAAAAAATTATGTTTTAGGAAATAAAATAAAATTTAACCTAGTACAAATATTAGAACGATCAGAAACACATTTAATATACAGCCACTAATATTTTTTGTCGAAAAAAAAATTGATATGTAAATACAATCGTTAAAAAGTCTCTGTTAGTTGATAACATGTTTGAAAATACAGCAAATTTAGGAACGTCCCTTTAAAATGGAGAAATACTCAAGAACTCGTCTCGAGAACCATTACTTCTCAGATGAACATGCGTTTTTAAAAATATGACCAATGCATTTCATGGTATTATAGAAACACCAAGGATAACCAGAAACACTTCGGATGTACGGAAACGGATAATCTAAAGAATAAAATATAAGTGATGTTTGGTTTCAGTGATAAAAAACCCGGCTCGAATAGAGAAAAATATGCAGCGTTTAAAAACTAGGGTGTGTCACTTTAAACAAACAAGGGTGGGAATCTTCTCGGATCAGCTGTTTTCCGTTTATGAAACATTGCATTTCCTCGCATTTTAATCGTCCTTTCCTCCAAAATGTGTCAGATGGCACAGATTTTAACCTAGAATTTCAAGAATTTCCGGGACCCCTCTAGATTTCCTCTTTTTTTTTACAGTTCACCAATTCCCACCCCTGAACAAAACAAAAGTTTAATGTTGTTGTTTTTTCCTTGTTACAGAAAGTCTACACAGACTTTGGCCTCCAGGTGACGTGGGACGGTTCTTCAGAGATTGAGGTGACTGTGCCCAAGAACTACCAGTCTATGACTTGTGGATTGTGCGGAAACTTCAACTTCAATGCTTCCGATGACTGGACAATTAGTCCTGAATGTTCGTTCCCTTTACATTACATACATTACATATATATATATATATATATATATATATATATATATATATATATATATATATATATATATACAGTCGAACCTGTCTATGGCGGCCACTCGTGGGACATGACAAAAGTGGCCGCCTTAGAGAGGTGGCCGCCGTATGCAGGTCATATATAAGTCCGAATTTTTAAAAACAATTACACGTATGTTGCAATAGAACTATTAAAATGCCATCAATCTGAGTTGTACCCACCCCGAAATGAAAGAATTTTTCTAGCACTCAATTTGTCTTTTTCTGATTTTTTAATGACCTCTACTCTCTGTTCCAAAGTTAAGGCGTTCGGCTTACTGGGTTTAGGTGGCATTTTGAAAATAAATATCAGAAATAAACTGCAGCAGTATTTAATTCCTTCTAGAGTTGACACGTTTAACTCCAATTGTTTTAGGCTAGATACCCTCTTATCAACTGCGTTTAATGACCACTACCGATGACTAGTACATCGCACCGTTAATCCAGATTAAAAACACTTGTTAATTAACGAACACAGCTAAGCGACCGACGACCTTTAAAGGACCGCTGTTTATCAAGCCAGTTGGTTATATCAACAAAAACATCTTACGTTTTTTTTTACGATTGCCGACATTTCTTTATAACTTGCACTAAAAAACAATTGTGGCCGCGATAGCAGGTTCATTTTCGCTTTTTTATGACAAAAGTGTGGCCGCTGGCCGCGTTGAGCAGGTGGTTGCCATATAGAGGTAAATTAAATAGTAAAATTCATTGGGGGACCTCAGGGTGGCCGCCATGGACAGGTGGCCGCCATATGGAGGTGGCCGCGAAGGCAGGTTTGACTGTATATATATATATATATATATATATATATATATATATATATATATATATATATATATATATACACACACACACGCGCACGCAAGCACGCACACATACACACACACACACACACACACACACACACACACATATAGGATATGTATGTATGTATGTAACAAATATTTCTTTAGATATGTACTACTTTCATTAGTAAAATGGGAACACGGAAATAAATAATGGAACGGATCACCTACTGCAATGTTACAGAGGGGACATTTTGGATAAGAGTTTAAGTGATCATTCCAAGCTTGTAGGTATTGATCTCTTAGTCGTTCGGAAACTGTACGAATAACAGTTCGGTCAGTGACACTACACTAGTATGGGCGATCCATAGAAATAAGAAAATCAATCAGAGACTCTATGGACATTTTACTTCCGTTTATAATACTATATCCAAATCTCCACATCGTGAGAAAAAAAATCTTGACATAAACAGGCTAGATTAGATCTTTTCCTTATTACTAGTAACTTAATGCCAGATGTTGACAAAATAATAACTTAAAGCAGATATCGTTTCGACAACTCAAGGGTAGTTTTACCTGCGGTACTAAATTTAATCAAATTAGAAAGAAAGGGTTCGTTAGAAATATAATAATTCATTGTTAACATGCAAATAATATGTTACAATAATTAAAGGGACATTCCTGAGTTTGCTGCAATTTTAAAGAGTAAAAAAGTAAAGTTTGTTTTATTTAACGACGCCGCTAGAGCACATTGATTTTTTATCTTATCATCGGCTATTGGACGTCAAACATATGGTCATTCTGACACTGTTTTTAGAGGAAACCCGCTGTCGCCACATAGGCTACTCTTTTACGACAGGCAGCAAGGGATCTTTTATTTGCGCTTCCCACAGGCAGGATAGCACAAACCATGACCTTTGTTGAACCAGTTATGGATCACTGGTCGGTGCAAGTGATTTACACCTACCCATTAAGCCTTGAGAAGCACTCACTCAGGGTTTGGAGTCGGTATCTGCATTAAAAATCCCATGCCTCGACTGGGATCCGAACCCAGTACCTACCAGCCTGTAGACCGATGGCCTGCCACGACGCCACCGAGGCCGGTACAATTTTAAAGATGTTATTGACTTACAGAGACTTTTTAACGATTGTAATTACATATAAGATATATTTTTCTGCATAAAATATTAGTGGATCTATATTAAACGTGTTTCTGATCGTTCTAGTATTTATACTAGGGTAACTTTCATTTTATTTCCTAAAATATTTAATTTTCGTACGTACGAAATTATTTGAAGACAAAATCCAGTTTGGGCTTCTTACAAATATTATGATGACCAGAAACACATTGAAAATACAGACACTGATATTCTAAACAGGAAAATATATTTAATATGTAAGTTTAATCGTAGAAATATTTTATTAATCGGAAACATCTTACAATGCAGCAAACTCAGGAATGTCCATTTAATGAAACCACTTGTAGAAAGAAATTCTAGTATGCAGTGCCAGTTTATAAGTTGGAAAATTTAAAATCAATTGAGGATGATGAAATTCAATGTAGAATAAATGATCAACTATTTCTTGAAACATGACTTATGTAATTTAGAGGGACGACAATTTCGTATTTCTATTTTAAAATAAGATCAGAAACGAATTACAAGTTAAAGGAACAGTCCTGAGTTTACAACCATTGTAAAATGTTTCCGACCAATAGAGCCTTTTCGATGACGTAACATGCAAATTAAATACATTAGTATATGACCGCAAACACATTCGATATACAGACACTGGCATTCCAAACAAGAAAATATATTTAGTATGAAATAGTAGCCATCAACAAGGCTCTGTTACCGCAGACATCTTACAATGGCTGCAAACTCAGGACAGTTCCATTAATTAGTAACATCTTACAATGGCTGCAAACTCAGGACAGTTCCATTAATTAGTAACATCTTACAATGGCTGCAAACTCAGGACAGTTCCATTAATTAGTAACATCTTACAATGGCTGCAAACTCAGGACAGTTCCATTAATTAGTAACATCTTACAATGGCTGCAAACTCAGGACAGTTCCATTAATTAGTAACATCTTACAATGGCTGCAAACTCAGGACAGTTCCATTAATTAGTAACATCTTACAATGGCTGCAAACTCAGGACAGTTCCATTAATTAGTAACATCTTACAATGGCTGCAAACTCAGGACAGTTCCATTAATTAGTAACATCTTACAATGGCTGCAAACTCAGGACAGTTTCATTAATTATGGCTGTAACATCTTAGTAACATCTTACAATGGCTGCAAACTCAAGACATCTTACAATGGCTGCAAACTCAGGACAGTTTCATTAATTAGTAACATCTTACAATGGCTGCAAACTCAGAATAGTCCCTTTAAAGGGACATTCCTGAGTTTGCTGCAATGTTAAAGATGCTATCGACTAACAGAGACTTTTTAACGATTGTAATTACATATCAAATATATTTTTGTGCATAAAATATTAGTGGCTGTATATTAAACGTGTTTCTGATCGTTTTAAAATTTGTACTAGGTTAAATTTAATTTATGTCCTAAAATATATTTTTTCGTACGTACGAAATTATTTGAAGACAAAATCCAGATTGGACTTCTTACAAATATTAAGATGACCAGAAACACATTGAATATCAGACACTGATATTCTAAACAAGAAAATATATTTAATATGTAAGTTAACTCGTAGAAATATTTTATTACTCAGAAACATCTTACAATGCAGCAAACTCAGGAATGTCCCTTTAAGGTATGTGAGGAAATTACAATGATAGAACAAACTGAAAACAGTGTAAGATCCGCAAGAAATGGAAGATAAGAAAGATGAATTAACAGAATTAAAAAACAGAAACCCCCATAAGGCGCATATTCAAGAATTGTAGCAGGGGTATGGTCTAGACTGCGGTGAGCGATGTTTATATGGGAGTCGAGACATGTTAGACAGGAAAAAATGTATTTAAAAAAATAGACAGGTTGCTTGAGCAGGGAGCGGTTTCGATCCCAGAAACTCTCGCCCTGCTCACGCTCCTGTGTATTCTCTTTCAGTGAGAACACCAGGCGCGGATCCAAAGTTTTTTTTTAATATAGGGTTGCCCAAAACCCGTTGTTGTTTTTGAAAATAGAATTTAAAGGGACATTCCTGAGTTTGCTGCAATGTTTTAAGATGTTATCGACTAATAAAATATTTCTACGATTAAACTTACATATTAAATATATTTTCTTGTTCAGAATATTAGTTGCTGTATATTAAACGTGTTTCTGATCGCTCTAATATTTGTATTAGGTTAAATTTCATTTTATTTCCTAAAATATATTTTTTCGTACGTAAGATGACCAGAAGCACATTGAACATACAGACACTGATATTCTAAACAAGAAAATATATTTAATATGTAAGTGTAATCGTAGAAATATTTTATTAGTCGGAAACATCTTACAATGCAGCAAACTCAGGAATGTCCCTTTAAGGGTCCTTGACAGGTGGACGGGATATCGTGTGTTGCGTCGGGTTTCTTCGTGTAGCGTTGGTACTGGTTAACAACGTGTAAGTTTAATGTCATGACTGGACTCGAAAATAATCAAAATAACGCTATGTGGCATCAGATTTAAGCAAAACAGTATTTTAAACACAGTAGCTTCCGACCATTTTGTGGTCGACGATTGCCAAAGCATTACATAGAGTTTCCTCTAATTTTCCCTACATATCAATCTCAGATTGGGGAGGGCTGGAGGTGACTCGATCTACCCACATCCTCGCCCAGTCAGCGATTTTATTGTGTGCCCCTGAACACGATCGGCTTCGTCAGAATGAACGTCCTAAGATTTACAATTTTGAAAATAACACCTAGACGGAAACCCCAAAAATTGGAATTGTCCAGTCGCATACCATGGTTGTTTATTGACCAGTCTCGATTGCCTAGATCTATGAGCTTATTTGCGACCGTCACGTTGTTTTCTGTGGTTGAACGGTTTTATTTCCGTTTCCGGGTTTCTTCTAAGAAAGGTCAGTGTGCGTATCGGAAAGAAAACTATTGTTGGGATTCATGATAATCTCACGTCTGCAATGTTCGAGATGGATCAAGTGTTGCTGGGTTCAAAATCTGCCACAGTTTTCCTTTCTTGACATAACTGAACTTAACATTTGCATCTTCAGTGTGCGCAGGCGGGACGTAGTGCAATGGTAAACCGCCCGCTTGACACGCTGTTGTCGTAACATTTCGCCAAATTATCTATTAAACTTTTAAAAAATGGCAAAAACCCACATTATTTTCTAACAAAATATATATCAATAATTACATTAAATTGTTTCGCCAAATTCAAATAAAATTCGCCAATTGTTTTCAAAATTCGCAATTGGCGAATTTGCGAGTGGTAGAGCTAGTCCTGCCTAAAACGCACGTCCGACGCCATATAATCATAATTAAAATGTTTCGCATGCGTAATTAAATAAACGATTATTTTCTTCCAACTGGGGCCTGACGTAGCCCAGTAGTAAAGCGCTCGCTTGATGCGCGGTCGGTTTAGGATCGATCCCCGTCGGTGGGCCCATTAGGCTATTTCTTGTTACAGCCATTGCACCACGACTGGTATATCAAAGGCCGTGGTATATGCTAGCCTGTATGTGGGATAGTGCATATAAAAGATGCCTATTACTGGAAAAATGTAGCGGGTTTCCTCTCTAAGACTATATGTCAAAATTACCAAATGTTTGACATCCACTAGCCGATGATTAATTATTCAATGTGCTCTAGTGATGTTGTTAATAAGACAAAACTTTACTCCAGTTAACTGGGACAGAATCTAGCTCAGTCGATAGAGATTTTGCCTCAGGTGGCATGGTCGCAGGGTTGAATCTACTCAGTGCACCCATTCCTCGATTTAGTTTTTGCCCGTTACAACTAGTGCCCCGCGACTGGTATATCAAATACTGTGGTATGTGCTGTCCATATTGTGTGTAAGTGCATATAAAGGATCTCCTTTTCCAGATGGAAAAATGTAGCGGGCTTCCTCTTACGACTACGAATTAAAAGTACTAAACATCAGGACCCATATTCACGAAAAGGTGTAAAGTTACGTCTACGACTAGCACTTACGTCTGCCGTAGATTTACGTTTACTTGTAAGAAGCACCTTATTCTCAAAGACGGCCGTAAACGTAAACGTAACTTGGTTGGACGTAAATCTACGATTAACTCTTTCACTGGAGAAATAATAATAAAAAAAAGAATTAGAAAAATGGCTACCGGGTAAATAACAAATGCGCAAAATGCAATTTCGTTTGTCGTCTGCTAACAATTACATGGCGGACGGTGAACCATAGCATTTTGGTATTGGTGAGCATTCGCGTTTTGGTACGAACTTTAGGAGATTCTCAAAAAGGAAAAGATAACTCAGGAGAAATATGGCCGAGTCGAAAACATTCGTTTGATCAGCAACAAAATAAAAGCAAAATAAAATAAATATATAAATATGTTCTCCGTCGCGAACTGCTTCAATCACTGGAAATGCTGTCATTTTCCGTAAATAATAGTAAATAACGGAAATCGTGCTTGATTTATTATATGTACACGACTTACGTGCAGCGTTAGTTGTAACCAGAGGCACTCTTATATTTACGTCCAACTTTAAACGTAACTTACGTTTACGTTGTTTGGTGAATAGCTCTTCAGTCGTAGATTTACGTTTACTGTAAAATTAGACTTACGATGTTTTGTGAATATGGGTGGGTCCAAGCGTTTGCCCAACTGAAACTTTATAAAACATTTCTCAAAAGGAGTAAATGCTTAAAGGGACATTCCTGAGTTTGCTGCATTGTAAGATGTTTCCGACTAATACAATATTATTACGATTAAACTTACATATTAAATATATTTTCTTATTTAGAATATCAGTGTCTGTATATTCAGTGGGTTTCTGATCGTCTTAATATTTGTAAGAAGCCCAAACTGGATTTTTAGGAAATAAAATGAAACATTAACCTAGTACAAATATTAGAACGATCAGAAACACGTTTAATATACAGCCACTAATATTCTAAACAAGAAAATATATTTAATATGTAAGTTTAATCGTAGAAATATTTTATTAGTAGATAACATCTTACAATATTGCAGCACTCAGGAATGTCCCTTTAAAGCGACAGACCCTAGTTTTTAAACGCCACGACGTATTTATCACTATTAAAGCCGTTTTTGATAATTTAAATTAGAAGTACATCTACTTACATTTTATTATTTAGAAAATTCATTTTCGTGGTTCTGCACATTCGGGTTTTTGCAATACCCCAAAATATATTTTTCATAATCCTAAAAACGGTCGTTTGCCTGAGAAGTAATGGTTATCGAGACAAGCTCTAGTTATTTTTAGACGGTATTTCCCCTTTAAAATATCACAGATTTTCATTCAGATTTTTGCAATACCCAGAAATTAATTTTTCATAATTCTAAAAAACGCACGTTTGTTTGAGAAGTAATGGTTATCGAGACAAGTTAGTTATTAAAGCGGCATTTCACTCTTTAAACACCACAGACATTTGTTTCTCTCTCTTATAACCGTATCAAAATGAGTGTTGCAGGTTTTCACATTAACTTAACTTAGTGCCCATTTTCACGGGCTGAAACTAGGTTCTGTGCCTTTAAGTTCGTGTTTAGTGGAAACATTCTGGAGACTACAGCTTGTTGATTTAATATGCATCTTCCGATACGAAGCCCTTTAACCTACGTAATAGGAAGTGGACCCTTTAAAATCTATTCAATTTACCTTGAAATTTAATTGGATATAAGCACGGAAATAAATTAAAATGTAAACAAAAAAGAGTGAAAATTCAGGGGAAACTACTAAATAAACACTTTCCAATATGATGAATTGTTACAAAAGAAAAACTAACATATTCGTAACTAAAATATCATTAAGTCCAATCAAATGGGGGAGGAGGGGAGGGGGGGGGGGGGAGGCGACACATTTTACTAGTAGTTTTTAGGCGCTTGTGTGTGCGTGCGTGTGTGCGTAGACGAACCCATAAATGAACACTCTCCTCATACGACGAAATATTGCAAAATAGGTTTTTAAAAATCTCAACAAAAAATACTATTAAGTCGAATCAAATGGAGCGGGTAGACCGCAGCAATTTTGTCTGGTGGTTTTACTGTGTGTGTGTGTGTGTGTGTGTGTGTGTGTGTGTGTGTGTGTGTGTGTGTGTATGTGTGTGTGTGTGTGTGTGCGTGCGTACATGCGTGCGTGGAGGAGCCTCTAAATAAATACTCTCCCCATAAGCTGAAACAATGCAAAAGAAAAACTTAAAATCCTCTCAACAAAAATGTCATTAAATCGAATCAAATGGAAGGTGTTGGTGGACCGCAGCACTTTTTACGTGGTGGTTTTACTGCGTGTGGATTTTGTACGTGCGTGGGCAAGCCACCAAAATGAACACTCTCCCCATAAGACGAGACATCGCAAAAGAAAAACCTAAAACCTTCGCAACAAAAATACCATTAAGTCGAATTCAAATGGAGGGACAAACAACTCGTTCTGTTAGTGATAACAGTAACGACTATTTCAGATCCCTTTCCGCTATCTACTGAGCTACAAAAGAATCCTATTTTTACATGATTGATTGCTTAATTCATCAGAAGTTATGCCAGCCGCCTTATCGCCAAACGGCTTCAGAGCATGGCATGGGAATAATCTACGATTATTGAAATCAAGTCAGTGGAACGCTTCATCAATGGTTTGTCGTTTATTTCAACAATATTTATCTGGTTCAGGCCCCCGTGCGTCCATACAATACAGCGAAACGGAACCAATTATCTGTTCATAAGAATCGAACGGAGGAACGGGTGCTTATTGCTTCGCGCCGACCTCTCTATGAGACTGGTAACAAAAAAACCCACTCTAAATAGCAAATCTGTAATGAAAGGTGATCGATGGGTTGGCGGTCTCTACCGGTATTTGATTCCCGACGAATTTAATCAAACAATAATTATAAGAACTTAACTCACAAAAGGGACACCTTTGAAAAAAAAAATCATGGCATATCTTGTGGAAAAAATCAGGGGCCTAATTCATAAAGGTCTCATAGGCTGAGCTAGACAAACAAAACATCCTCTTTGCAAGTCTTTTAGCATTGCACTGCGATATCGCAAAGTTGCGAGAGTTTAGTGAATTAGGCCCCTGAAATGTTGTTAAGATGCTTTTCATGGCATACACTGTGGTTTTACATAAATATATATAAATAATATTTTCATATACTTACCATTTGTGACATACAATAGCCGATGTGTACTTTTGTGCTGGGGTGACGTTAAAAACATTAATTAATTAATTAATTAATTAATTAATTAATTAATTCATTCATTCATTCATTCATTCATTCTTTTCATGGCAGGTTAAATTTGTCGTCCTCTTAAAGGAACTGTCCACAGTTTGCAGCAGTTGTTAAAGGGACACTCCTGAGTTTGCTACAATTTTTAAGATGTTTTCAACTAACAGAGACTTTTTGACGACTGTAATTACATTAGCGGCTGTATATTAAACGTATTTCTGATCGTTTTAATATTTGTACTAGGTTAAATGTCATTGTATTTCTTGAAAATTCTTTTTTCATATGTACGAAATTATTTGAAGACAAAATCCACTTTGGGCTTCTTACAAATATTAAGACGACCAGAAACACATTGAATATACAGACACTGATATTCTAAACAAGAAAATATATTTAATATGTAAATTTAATCGTAGAAATATTTTATTAGTCGGAAACATCTTACAATGTAGCAAACTCGAGAATGTCCGTGTGACGGAACATGCTCTTATTTTTTTTCGCCTGTGGCGATGTTAATTGTTTTAGAGGGCCGTGTGCAGCTCGGTTACGTAATACCTCCGCGCGACCGTGCATCCCAATATACACTTAGATCAGATGCGGAGGCCATGTGGCCAGTAGTTACGTAATACTTCCGATAGAGCGGTTTTACGACCGTGATTTTTGGCGAACTAGGCGACAGTAAGTCTGGCCATCTAAGGAAAAATACCGTCTCTGGGAGCTGGGGCAAATTCACATGATAGGGGTAGTACCGCGATGTGCCCCCCAGGCGATATTCGCTGTCTCTCAGATTTTTTGAATAAATAGATAGGATTTTAGAGATATCGGGGCACCACACACTCGCCGCAGTCCTCCTTAGCAGAACATACTATTCTCTTTTTTGTGGATATATTAGCAGATTTGAACTTGGAAAAAGGTAGGGAAATTATAATTATTATACTTTCCTAAAAACGTAGATATATTTTTTGAACATTGTTAGCCAAATTATTTTACTCGTTACATTTACTTGTTTTTATTATTTAACATTGTTACTACCTGCTATTTATTTCCTTGTCATTATATACTACTGTTAACTCTTATTATACCGATAGCCAAACAAAAACAAAAACATGTCTAGCCAAAAACTCATAGAACAATCTGAATGGGTAGACCTAAATGTAGATAACGCAAACAAGGCAGGTGTTGAAACAAATGAGTGCAAGTCACCCAAATCGCCAACGCCACCGCCAACTTGCAAGACCGCCACGGCGATCAATAAATACAATCAGAGAAAAACAAGCAGTAAAAAATCAGGTAGGCCCGTTGAACGGGATCACTCACTAAATCCGGACATAGAATTTATCACGGATAGCTATCAACTTTCCAAAATAGAATTAGCACGAAAGCTAACAACCCAATCTGCTTATCGTACTACCCCGGTCACACCAAGATCCTCATATAAACGGGCTGGTACACTCAATCTTAGCCAGGAAATTGAGTCGGATTCTAATAGTGACCCAGATTCAGACACGGAAAACACTGAGGTGCACCCCGAAGTGCATCTCGCCAACAAGTTTGGGTCACTTTCAACCCCCGGCAGAAGCCATAAAAAAAGTAAGATAACAAGTGCATTCTCAGTTATCGCCGGATTACGGCAAATAAAAATCAACGGGGCTGACCCCACCCTTTACCAGTATGCCTACTGGCAGGAAGCGGCTACCGAGGCCACCAAAAATGTTAAGGACCAAATGTACCATAACAGAAACACCTGTGGAGAGGTGTTCGTAAAAGCAGACGAAAAAACCTTCAAGGCAATCGGCCAAACCATTTATTTGCAAACAAAACCTGATAGTTGTCAGTTGGACAAATTAGACCTGCTCCCAGTAGCAATAACCAGCCTAAAAGCAGGAAAAACCGAAAAACTAAACAAAGCCAAATTTGATCAGTCTGCAGACGCTTGTGCTGACATGCACAATAAATTGAGTAAACCCCAGAAAAGTTGCCATCTTTCGCAAATACTGCAAATAACCAAATAACCACAACAGATAAAAACACAAATAATAGCAGTAGCCCGGTCCTAAAAGAGGCAACCGCGTCCGCCGCAGTGACAGCGGTCCAACTGGCTAACCAGATGACACAAACGGATGGACCGGTTCTCTCAATTAGGGAAGGAAAAACAAACGAAATTAACAAAGAGCCAAAAAAGGATAATCCGATCAAAGCCAACGCACAAAGTAGGTTTCTGTACGTCAATACAACAAAACGTACCGCTAATAAAGCAACCAACAAAGACCCAACAGCCAGTTTATTCCTTAAAAAAACAGACGGTACAAAAAAACAACCAAAAAAAGTTGTCAGACCAAAAAACAGGAATGCATTTACCAGTCAAGCCCTAACCCCCCCCCCCCGACCCAACACCTCTACCATACCTTTCCTAACACCCGCCCACCACCATCCCTCAACCCGGCTAGGATTATTCTACAAGCGACAACAGGAGCCCAGCCAGAGCCCATACCAGAACCGATTAAGACCAACTCCATCACCACCCCACAGGAGGATACTCCCGCCATCTCGCCAAACCCAGTAACCAACACCCCCACCCCAACCCCAACCCCCAACTCAACCCCCACCCCAACCCTCACTACCGCCCCAACACCTACCCCCAACCCAACTCCCACCCCAACCCTCACTCCCAACCCAACCCCTACCGTAACTCCTAGCCCCAACCCAACCCCAACACAACAGCCACCACCACCCCACCCCCAACCTCAACCCTCACCACCCCGACCGCTCCCCCCAATCCAACTACCCAGACCAACACCCCGCCCCAAACTCGAGCCAACCCCAGAACCAATGGTGACCTACCGAACAGACCTACCAACCAGTGGCTCATCAAGATGCACCCCCTACACCCCCAAGAAACGTCTAAAGTAATACTCCAAAAAAATAATCCTCATCTTGACATAAACGCGGGAACAACTTGGACAAACGGATATATCATAATCTCTGCAGAAACAAACCAAAATAGATTCATTTACTTAATCGGCTGCCGACTTCAACTGCTCCCCTATGAAATTAAACCAGCAAAATGCCACCACTGTCAGCAGTGGGGGCACGGAGCCAATAAATGCAAACAACATAGGGAGCTCACCACCTGCTTCCGCTGCGGACAGAAGCACCCAAGGAGCTCCATAAATTCCCCATGCAATAGGCAAATACAATGCCCCAATTGTCTGAGTAGGCACATGGCCCATGATAATCGGTGCCACCACTTCCAAAGGGCACTGAGAATCATGAACATGAATAATAATAATAAACCCAAAATAACTCCAACATTCGCGCGGGCAAACACAACAACAGCTAGCGTCTCCTACGCTAGCGTAGTTAAAACCAATGACAGAAATCAAGTAGCAGAGCTAAAAACCATAATTGATAAAGTGGTGTTAGAAATCACTAACATCACAAATAAACTTAACAACTAAATAATTAAATAACTAATAGTAAACTAACCTAATTACAGGACCCAAATATGAGAGATACGTCTCCACACACCAGGAAAAATAACAACAATCTAGACAAAAAGGGCCTTAGCATACTCCAGTGGAATGAGAAAAACAAAGCAGTAAAAAATCAGGTAGGCCCGTTGAACGGGATCACTCACTAAATCCGGACATAGAATTTATCACGGATAGCTATCAACTTTCCAAAATAGAATTAGCACGAAAGCTAACAACCCAATCTGCTTATCGTACCACCCCGGTCACACCAAGATCCTCATGTAAACGGGCTGGTACACTCAATCTCAGCCAGGAAATTGAGTCGGATTCTAATAGTGACCCAGATTCAGACACGGAAAACACTGAGGTGCACCCCGAAGTGCATCTCGCCAACAAGTTTGGGTCACTTTCAACCCTCAGTTATCGCCGGATTACGGCAAATAAAAACCAACGGGACTGACCCCACCCTTTACCAGTATGCCTACTGGCAGGAAGCGGCTACCGAGGCCACCAAAAATGTTAAGGACCAAATGTACCATAACAGAAACACCTGTAGAGAGGTGTTCGTAAAAGCAGACGAAAAAACCTTCAAGGCAATCGGCCAAACCATTTATTTGCAAACAAAACCTGATAGTTGTCAGTTGGACAAATTAGACCTGCTCCCAGTAGCAATAACCAGCCTAAAAGCAGGAAAAACCGAAAAACTAAATAAAGCCAAATTTGATCAGTCTGCAGACGCTTGTGCTGACATGCACAATAAATTGAGTAAACCCCAGAAAAGCTTTTCGCAAATACTGCAAATAACCAAATAACCACAACAGATAAAAACACAAATAATAGCAGTAGCCCGGTCCTAAAAGAGGCAACCGCGTCCGCCGCAGTGACAGCCGTCCAACTGGCTAACCAGATGACACAAACGGATGGACCGGTTCCCTCAATTAGGGAAGGAAAAACAAACGAAATTAACAAAGAGCCAAAAAAGGATAATCCGATCAAAGCCAACGCACAAAGTAGGTTTCTGTACGTCAGTACAACCAAACGTACCGCTAATAAAGCAACCAACAAAAACCCAACAGCCAGTTTATTCCTTTAAAAAAAGACGGTACAAAAAAACAAACCCAATAAAAGTTGTCAGACCAAAAAACAGGAATGCAGTTACCAGTCAAGCCCTAAAACCCACCCCCCGACCCAACACCTCTACCATACCCTCCCTACTCTCGGTCACCTTTCCTAACACCCGCCCACCACCATCCCTCACCCCGGCTAGGATTACTCTACAAGCGACAACAGGAGCCCAGCCAGAGCCCATACCAGAACCGATTAAGACCAACTCCATCACCACCCCACAGGAGGATACCCCCGCCATCTCGCCAAACCCAGTAACCAACACCCCCACCTCAACCCCAACACCTACCCCTAACCCAACCCCCACCCCAACCCTCACTCCCAACCCAACCCCTACCGTAACCCCTAGCCCCAACCCAACCCCCACCACAACAGCCACCACCACCCCACCCCCAACCTCAACCCTCACCACCCCGACCGCTCCCCCCAATCCAACTACCCAGACCAACACCCCGTCCCAAACTCGAGCCAACCCCAGAACCAGTGGTGACCTACCGAACAGACCTACCAACCAGTGGCTCATCAAGATGCACCCCCTACACCCCCAAGAAACGTCTAAAGTAATGCTCCAAAAAAATAATCCTCATCTTGACATAAACGCGGCAACAACCTGGACAAACGGATATATCCTAATCTCTGCAGAAACAAACCAAAATAGATTCATTTACGTAATCGGCCGCCGACTTCAACTGCTCCCCTATGAAATTAAACCAGCAAAATGCCACCACTGTCAGCAGTGGGGGCACGGAGCCAATAAATGCAAATAACATAGGGAGCTCCCCATCTGCTTCCGCTGCGGACAGAAGCACCCAAGGAGCTCCATAAATTCCCCATGCAATAGGCAAATACAATGCCCCAATTGTCTGAGTAGGCACATGGCCCATGATAATCGGTGCCACCACTTCCAAAGGGCACTGAGAATCATGAACATGAATAATAATAATAAACCCAAAATAACTCCAACATTCGCGCGGGCAAACCCAACAACAGCTAGCGTCTCCTACGCTAGCGTAGTTAAAACCAATGACAGAAATCAAGTAGCAGAGCTAAAAACCATAATTGATAAACTGGTGTTAGAAATCACTAACATCACAAATAAACTTAACAACTAAATAATTAAATAACTAATAGTAAACTAACCTAATTACAGGACCCAAATATGGGAGATACGTCTCCACACACCAGGAAAATAACAACAATCTAGACAAAAAGGGCCTTAGCATACTCCAGTGGAATGCTAAGGGCCTCCACTCTATGGGTCATGGTGCCGAACTTATCCAATTTATAAGCACCAGTAACAACAAACCGGACGTAATCTGCATTCAAGAAACCTGGTTAGGAGCTGGATCCAGCAAAAATAAACATAAGGGAGCTAAACTATTTAAACTTCCGGGCTACACTACGTATTATAAGAATAGAAATAATTCCACCAGAGGAGGTATAGCCACTTTAATTAAAAATAGCATACCTCACACTGAGGTTAAGTATAAAGACATCAATATTAACCTAGATTTACTAGGGATCACAGTCTTAAATGATAAAATGCAAATAGATATTACTAACGTATACAGCCCACCGGGAACGGCGCATGAAAATCTAACTCTAAACGATTATAACAAGCTTATAAAACCAAATCATAACCTAATATTGGTAGGAGATTTCAATAGCCATAATACGCTGTGGGGAGGTCAGAACTCCGACGCACAGGGAGAAATACTAGAAGAATTTATTAACGTACATAACCTAGTATGTCTCAATAATGGTAGCACTACGTTCATTCATGATAACTTAGTGGGCTCCTCTACCATCGATCTAACCATAACATCAAACTGTATAGGTGCAAATACCCAATGGGAGGTGTTAGACGCTCTCAATAGCGACCACCTCCCTATTTTAACTAGCTACAAATATAACATTAACTATTCAGAAAATGAAATATTTAAACCTAAATTTAAATTCAGCAAAGCCAACTGGGATAATTTTACTAAAGATTGTAATAATATTAAATTAGACAACGAACTAACCATAGACGAAGCAACAACCAAATTAACTAATGAAATACTTCAAATCGCCGAAAAAAACATACCTAAAACTAAACAAAGTACTAAAAATAGACCAGTCAAATGGTGGACGGAAGAAATCAAAACTAAATGCGGTTATCGCAATAGAATGCGTAAAATATTTTTAAAAAAACAGGAAAACCAGAATATCACACTAAATATAAGATAGCAAAAAATTAAGTAAGTAAGTTAATAACCAATGCTAAACAAGCCAGCTGGCAAACTTTCTGTAGCGAGATTAATAATAGAACATCTATTAGAGAACTGTGGGGTAAAGTTAAAGCCATACAAGGACACCGCGCGACCACCACAGTCCTCCAAAAAAATAAAAATACTACCACTAATAAACAAAAGGCCAATCTTCTTAGTAAAAGTTTCGGTATAAATAGCAGCAATAAAAATTTCCCTAAACAATTCCTAGATAAACTGACAAAAAATAACACCTTACCAACAAATAATACGCCTACAACTAATCATGATACTAATGACAACCTAGATTTTAACAAACCTTTAATGCTTAGCGAACTAAAAACAGCCCTTAAAGCCAAAAAAAGTACCGCCACAGGGCCGGACCAAATTAGCTATACTCTACTCAAGCACATGCCTGATGTTGCCGTACGGGTGGTGTTATCGCTCTTTAACAGAATCTGGAGGGAGGGTCAAATGCCCACTGCATGGAAACATGCAGAGTGCTTTAGCCTCTCTAAAGCGGGTAAAGATCACTCTCTCTCCCGGGGAGTTATCGACCGATAACACTAACATCACACATGTGTAAAACCTTAGAAACAATAATTAATAAAAGATTCAATAACTATCTGTTAGAAAATAAACTTATCACTAATGCGCAGAGCGGATTCAGATCCCAAAACTCTACAATATATCAGATAGTAAGATTACAAAATAGTATTAATAATGCCTTCCGCAAATCAGATAAAGTACTAGCAATATTTATAGATATAGAAAAAGCATTCGATATGGTATGGCGGGAAGGCCCACTCAAAAAACTAGAAACCAAAGGTATAAAAGGAAACATGTTTTATTTTATTAATAACTTTATTCACAATAGATCTATTTCAGTCCGGGTAAATGGCCACTTCTCTGATAAAACTGAAATCTTCAATGGTATCCCGCAAGGTTCGGTCATCTCACCAACCTTATTTAATATTTTTATAAATGATATAACCAACGCACTTAATGCCAAAAGTAAAACTAAATCACTTAAACCACTTAACACGGCTCTCTTTGCTGATGACTGCGCCATCTGGCGCACAGGCAGGTCAATCCCGGCACTGTTTAACCAAATGGAGCAAGAGATGGACAAAATAAATAAATGGGCCTTGGACTGGGGTATTAAACTATCAGAAACTAAAACAGTCTGTATGCTTTTCAATAAAGTTACCACCCAACTAGAAAACTATCAATTAACCTCAAATAATAAAGTAATTCCGAGAGTTAAAGTATTTAAATTTCTAGGAGTCACCTTTGACTCCAAACTCACGTTTAAAGAACATATCAATGGAATAATCAATAGCTCAAAAAATACTCTTAATCTTCTAAGAGCCATCTCAGGTACTAGCTGGGGGGCACAAACTGAAGCAATGCTCATGGTCTATAAAGCATGCATACTGTCAAGGATAGACTACGGAGCTCAGGCATACAGTTGTGCCTCACCAAAGTTACTTCAAAAACTAGATATCATTCAAAATAAAGCGTTAAGAATAATAGCTAAAGTCCCTTCCAATACCAGCCGCCAGAGTTTAGAAATAGAATTTAACATCATGCCGCTGGAATACAGAAGGAAATTACAACATCTTAAATATCATCTTAAAATCCACTCACTTATATTAGATCACCCAGTTCAGAACTTACCCCAGTAACAACTAAACCAGGAATGATAAGCAAAGGCAATAAAAATTTAAATGATTCATTCGCCACTACGGCCAGTAAAATAGAAATAGAAACTGGCATAGATAATACGCTGTTGGCAATGTACCACATTAACCAACCTATAGACTGCCACACGCCATATTTAATTAAAAAGGCAACCGATGCCACGCCGTTCCCACCTTTAAAAAAAATCTTATTCGAAGCCGCAGCTAATGAAAATTATCCGGAGCATGTCCATATCTATACGGATGGCTCAAACCCCCAGATAATAGTAGGGTTGGCTTCGCTGTAGCAGAAGAAAAAGTATCTAAAACCGCTAAAATTGTCAGATATTCCCGGCTGTCAGATAACCTATCAGTATACACAGCAGAACTGACAGCGATTTATGAAGCCATTAACTGGATTATATTTAAAAAATACTCTAAAAGTGTTATCTTCTCAGACAGTCTCAGCTCAATTCAATCTCTACAAAATAATAAATCTACTAGACCAGACATCCTGGCAGCAATCTATGATAAACTTAAAATAACTAACCAATTACACTTAGAAGTAACACTAGAATGGGTCCCAGCCCATGTAGGTATCATCGGCAGTGAAGTAGCAGACTACGGAGCCAAAACAGCACTTTCATTCAGAACTGATATCAAGCATATACCACTAGGAATTTCAGAACTTATGTCAAAAGCAAGGAAACATTACATTAATCTTTGGCAGTCAGGCTGGGACCAACCCAAATCCGTTTCGCACTACAATATAAAACCAGTAGTTAATTCCATCAGGCCTAAACACTCTAATACCTACATAGATAAAATAATTACTAAAATCCGACTAGGCAGATCAATTCAACTTAATAGCTGCTCTTTCTCTAAAAATAGAAATCCTGATTGTGTATGCGGTTCCCGGGAAGATATGAAACATTATCTCCTGGATTGCACACTGCACACCAATCAAAGGAAAATAATGTTAGACTCAATATTCGAAGCCAACTAAATATAACAATTACGCCTAACATGATACTCAACCCAGATAAATTACATAAACATAAAGCCTTTAAGGCAGTCTACCAATATGTTCAAGCTACCAAACCAAAACTATAATACCTAACAGTGCTATTAATATTTTCAAAACCACCCGCTAAGAAAGAACTGGTACCAATTCGAACTCAACTCGATGCTTTCTAACTTACGATCAAAGGTGGGTAGGTAGAGATTTCTAAACCTAAGTAGTGCTCATTTAGTGCAACAACAGGCACTCATAACCTTTCACTAGTACGACCCTAGAAGGAACTGCAACCAATTCGAACTCTACTCGATGCTTTCCAACCTAGGGGCCAAAGGTGAACAGGTAAAGATAGTGCTAATAAATTATTTATAGGGACTACTCAAAACCACCCACTTGTAAGCCCCTTCATAAGAGCTGCAACCACTATTGAACTCGGACCCGATGCACTCTAGTGAAAGTGGCCGAAGGTGGGTCGGTAGCGAATATCCTAAAAACTAACATTGATTTTCGTATGAATATATGTATCTTGTGAATGTTAGACCCGAGCCGTGATTACCATCATAGACTAGGTAGAAATAGAAAGCTAATTAAAGGGAGAGTAAAGAGAAAGATTGGAGTTAAAATAACAAATTGCAATTGGTATTCACTTTCAGGTGAATTGGTGGCCCTTAAAAGGGCCGGTTTATATACAACACTATTGTCGCCTAATAGTGTTGCGAATGCGGAAGTACCCTTAGTAAGAAGTACTTCCGCATTCCACGAGGTCCAAAATGAACCCCATCCGGCAGGTAATCATCAGGATAGTGCATCAAGAGGGGCACTACGTCTCGCTTGACTAATTTCCGCAGCTGGCGATTCACCGCATTCCGTATAGTGTTAAAATGCGCCATAGTCATGTGAGGGGACTTCTTGAATACGCCCCGCTTACATTTGCTAGAAACTGCTCTCTCAATGATACCAGATGTAGCACCACGCTCTTCGGGTCGGTTTCAGGTGTCAAGTCGTTGCCTCCCAAATGGATTATCACTAAATCCGGCTTATAGCCAAGGGCCTCTGTTAGCAAATCCTCTGGTATGCGGTCTGACCGCATACCACCCCGTCCATAAAAACGGCATTCCGCATCTACTTTCAAATCGCCACCGGTTTGTTGCTCCAATCTCCTTACATAACTACTGCCAAAAATAGCAACTGGAACCATGATTAATTCATTAATGCGAACATAGCTATCTTTATACCCAACTGTGAATCACAGCAGAGCCGTTAAATGGAGCAGACTAATAACCAATCAGAAACCAGATAAGACGCCAATTAGGACACCATAATAACGACAGCCCATTGGCTAAGTTTGGATCCCCCCTAACCAAAATACCTTTAGAAAATGACCACACGGTTTAACCAGATAAGAATTTAATATAATATTGCTGTTTTCTATTTTCAGTTAGCCACAGTGTGCGTCACGGACACGGACTTTACCTGTATATAATGCACTTATATATTTCTTTGCCAATAAATGGAACCCTCTTTATGTTTTTTTACGAACTATGTATATATGTTAAAGCACTGCTTTTTTAACCAATATACTACACTATAAGGGACAACCCCCTTCAAATTAGATAGATAAGCTAGAATAACTCCCCCTCTGGCCTTGTATTTCATTATAATCCAAGGCTGGGGGGGGGGGGGGGGGGGGGGTGGCTCTGAAAAGACGTTGGTTGCATTACAATCGATTAGGATGCTAGGACAATAGGAACAACCTAAACACCATAATAGGGAACACATACAAAACAACATGCTCTGCAACAGTACACAGGGTGCATTGCCTAATCATAACAATGCACCCGCACCCAGTTAATGGCCCAGCACGTACTATAATAAGGAGCTGAACAAAAGAATATCAGCTTCGAGTACAAAAATTGCACTGCACCCAGGGAATGGCTGAACAAAAGAATATCAGCCTACCCTACCCAAACCCCAAAAAGCTGCTGGTGTGTACTTGGTGATTTGGAGATGGAGGAATAACAACGGCTGCAAGACCGACACAACGACCTGGACCCCCTGAAACGGCCGCCTACCTACCGGTGTTACCACATTGCACGAGTCTCCCCTGGGTTATCATGCCACGACCAGAAGCGGTCAGGCCCTTTCTCAGGGCCCGATAGGCAACCTAGGGAGACACCACAGCAACACCTAGGTCTAATTAACGAGCTACTCTCGATATACTAAAGTCAAAACTTATACTAGCTCTACTACCCTTTACAGTTTAGACTGACCATTCAAAATTCGAGCCAAAATTTCTTCAAAATAAAACTGTGCACCTTTTCTCTTTGGCATATTAACTGCTCCATTCAAAATTCCATAGCACCACCACCCACCCCCGCCTGCTACCGATCCCGGTCGGACTGCTGATGTTCCCTTGCACCTGCCAGTGCAGGCGGTCCCTCCCCCCCCCCCTCAACTTTCTGTCTTGGACGACAGAGCTTGCTCTGCAAGTACTTGCGCCCACGACAGGCGTGCACTACAACAGCTTGCTCTGAATGTGCACGTTAAACCCTATGACATGACATGACATGACGAGATATCGGGGAGAAACATTGGAAGTATCCAGGGGAAACGGACGTCGTCCACTGAACGATCTATATAAGTTCAGTCCGGACGTGGTAAATATATTGTTTTGCTCAATTGTATAACCTTGATGTGATTGATGTGACTTTTAATATTTTAATACTGTATTATACCAATATTATTTAGACAGTGTTTCCGGTAATCTGACGAAGTAAATTGTAAGCTTCACTGTTCTAAAAATATAAAGCTTAGCCGGTCATCCTAGAGGACCTAGGTAAACTGTATGTTATTGTCTTTATTGTGATAGGTACCAGTATTAATTCTGTATTACAAGGTTACTGAATGAGTAGTTAAGGATTAATTAAAAATTAACCAAGTTAGGAATAGAGTTGTAATTCCTTTATTAATTAAGTTCCACTGGAAGCGTTTCTCAATTATAACACGTGTGGGTGTTGTGTCATGGTGAAGTGATTAGAATATTGTGTAAACTAGACCCCTAGAGATTAACTAATCAAGTGATTAGTTCTGGGTTGTTATTATTGTTGTTGTTAATTAACTACTGCGGCAAATATATTTGTCAGCGTAAGGTTAATACAGATTCCAAAGAGTATTGTGTTTTGTTGTGTTTTCTAGTGAACTAAACGTGCTATATATATAAATATTTATGTAAGATCGTATCTCTGATATACCTAGAGACGAGCCACTCGGGTATAGACTGCCCGATACAGAGAGATCTAATAGACATACAGTTAGGAGAGATATTTGGATAATTGTGTTTTATTCAGTTACGGGTATTATAGGATCCCCGTGACAGGAGTAAAAATTGGGGGCTTGTCCGGTATCTGAAACGGGACATCCATATTTAAAAAGTATTGTTTGTAAATGGGGGCTTTATAAATTATTTTTACAAATTAACTAGAAGTAGCAACGTTGTTCACTAGAAAAAATTAATAATAAGTGCGTCATATCTAAACATGGATAAGAATTTGCTGGATAGGCATACGCTCAGTGTAGTGGAGATTAAGCGAGCACGTAAGGCCGAGTTAGTTGAAATCGCAAGTGAGCGGGAAATTGATTTAACATCATCTAAAACCTTAGGTGATATAAAGACAATTATTATCCAGGAAGTTTTTGGTAATAGGCCTGCTATGGAAGAAAGTGAGATTGTTCCAGAGATAGAGGTAAATGAGTTGAGTATGGAACAACAGTTGGCTTTTAAAAAACTTGAGTACGAAAGAGAAGAACGTGCATTAGATAGAGAAAGAGAGAGAGAGAGAAATGGAAGAGAGGGATAGAGAAAAAGAAGATAGAGAAGAGAGAGATAGAGATAGATAAGAGAGAAAGAGATAGAGAGATAGAGAAAAAGAAGATAGAGATAGAGAAAAAGTAGAGAGAGAGAGAGAGAGAGAGAGAGAGAGAGAGAGAGAGAGAGAGAGAGAGAGAGAGAGAGAGAGAGAGAGAGAGAGAGAGAGAGAGAGAGATAGGGATAGAGAATTCCAGTTAGCAAAATTAAAAGTGGAACATGAGTTAAAGTTGAATACTGAAGAAGTTAGACGTGAGGCAGGAAATGGGTTTAACATGTCGGAGGCTTATAGATCAGTGCCTGTATTTGACGACCAGGAGGTAGATATGTTCTTCCAACTTTTTGAATTGGCCGCAGTCTAAGTGAACATTGTTAGCCGTGTCTAAGTTTAAGGGGAAGGCTAGCGTAGCTTATACTTCAATGAGTGATGAGCAAGCAAGTCAGTACGTCCTAGTTCAGTCTGCGGTGTTGAGGGCTTATGAATTACGACCTGAGATTATCGTTTACGGTATAGCGAGTTGAGAAAAACGCAGGGTCAGTCTTATAGTGAGTTTGTGGCTAAGAAGGCATGAATGTTTGATAAATGGGTGGTTTCTCATCAGGTAGAGTCATATACCGAGTTACGGGAGTTGTTGATCTTACAGGACATTAAAAATGGATTACCAGTTAGCTTACGTATTCATTTAGAGGATCGTGATGTCAAAAAGATCGAGGAGGCAGGCATAGTGGCAGATGATTACGTGTTAATACACAAAGCTCAGGCAGTACAGGGTAGCTCTTTACAACAGGGTGATAAGAAGAAATTTCAGCCAGGTTTTTCCCGGGAAAGTAACTATCGGGGAGAGTCTTCTAGTTGGTCAGCTAGTCAGGCAAGGAATGTACCTGGTGGGCAAAGTAAGGATAAACCTGCATTATCAGCCAATGCACGAACTTTTCGTCCACATTGCAGTTACTGTAAAAAGGATAACCATCTTGTCGGGGACTGTTTTAAAAAGGAAACGCGATAATGCGCAAGTAGTCGGTTTAGTGAGGTCAGCTCCGCTAGCGAGAGAGTTAATGGTTAGTCCCATGGCAGAGAAAGTAAACCCGTATGTGTCCACTGGTATGGTTTGTGATGTGAAACAATAGTTGTGTCCTAAGGCAATATCAGTCTATCGAGATACAGGGTGTAGCCAGTCACTGATAACGTCAGAGTGTCTAGCTGGTATAGAGAATTCAGATACAGGACGTAGTTTGGCCTTAACCTCAGTTACTGGAGTAAAAATGGTTGTCCGGTTACATAACGTTTTCTTGTGTTCGAAGTTTGTGACGGGACCAGTCGTTATGGGTGTTGTGAAGGACTTGGCTGTTGAAAACATAGGAGTTTTGTTGGGTAATGATTTGACTAGTCAGTGTTGTCAGCCGAAATGTGACCAATTGTTAATTAAAGACAGCCCTTTACCAATAGAAGAGAGTGAGGTTGATGAGATTAGATATCCTGCGTGTGTAAATACTAGGGCTATGGCCAGAAGGGTAACACGAGACCCAGAGGATATTTGTGATTTGTCTGATACGTGTGTGAGCCATGAAATTGGAGTGGATGAGGTTATCAGTAAAATGGTAGACAAGTCTACTGAGGAACTAAAGGTGGTGGAACCTGTTGACCTCCCGCAGAGGGTAAATGAACCAGTTGTGTTTGATAGAGGGGACTTACCTTGTAATAGACAAGAGTTAATCCTAGAGCAGGGGGTTGATCCAAATTTGTTGGCAGCTCGCACTACATTGTTAACAGAGGGTGAGATGGAGGATCAAATGTCAAGTTATTATATGGACAAGGGAGTATTAATGAATAAGAGAGTTAGAGATAGGAGGTGGCAGGCGACCGAACTAGCTAGGAAGCATCTGAGCTATGCTCAGAGCAAAATAAAATCAGTGTTTGATAGGAATGCTAGGAGTCGGGAATTTAAACCAGGGGATAAAGTGCTGCTGTACCTTCCCATTAAACGGGGTTCATTACAGAACCGGTATTTCGGTCTCTATGTTGTGCACAAACGGGTTAATGAGACAGGGTATGTGATAAACACTCCTGATAGGGTTAGGATAAGTAGGTATTGTCACATCAATTTGCTAAAAGGTTATTTTGACAGACTGCCGATAGTTCCAGTGTTACCTGTCCAAACTGAGAGTCACTCAATTTCCTGTGATGACGTCAAGACTGCAGAGATCAAGTTAACCAACAGCCAGATTCTAGCAGACTTGAGTTCTTATCTACAGCACCTTAACAGCCCCCAGCGAGCAAAGTTGACTACGTTGATACAAGACAATGTTTCCATTTGTCAGGACTTTCCAACGGTTACCAATACCTTAATCCAGGATGTGCGCTTGGAACCCAACACTACACCGATTCGACAGCATGCCTATCGGATAAAACCTGGAAAACGTGCGACACTGAAAAAGAAGTAAACGAAGACCCAGTGGTCCGATGAATGCGAGAAGTCATTCAACCGTCCTAAGCAGATGCTCTCCTCGTCTCCCGTGATGGCAGCACCATACTACCGAATGCCCTTCAAGCTGGCTGTGGATGCCAGTGACGTGGGAGCTGGAGCTGTGCTGTTCCAAGAAGACGAAAATGGACTGGACCATCCTGTATGTTTCTTCTCCAAAAAGTTTGACAAACACCAGGTGAACTATTCCACTATAGAGAAGGAAGCTTTGGCCATGGTACAAGCTCTGAAGCATTTTCAGATCTACGTGAAATCGGCAGTGCATCAAGTGGTGGTCTTTACTGATCATAATCCGCTTACCTTCATTCACAGAATGAAAGCCACCAACCAGAGTGTTTTGAAATGGAGTCTTCTTCTGCAGGAATTCCCAATTACCATTGAACACATCAAGGGCACTTCCAATGTAATCGTTGATGCCCTGTCCCGAAGTTGAACGTTGTGATAATGTGTTGACGTTCTTGATTTCTGTTTTGTTTTTATATATTTTATTGTATACCAGGGACTCAGAGACTCAGTGTGTTTACTGGTAGTCACCTTATTACTATGCCCCTGCGTGTGCTGTAACCTCACCGTGGTGCAGGGGTGTAACATTCTCTTTGAGAATGGCCAATACAGCACAAATTGAAGTTTAGAGTAAAATTCGGTGTCCGTAAAATTCTGTGATATTTGTATTTGTATGTTTGCACAGTTCTTTACACTGTTTTTGTTTAAACCTTGAATTTTTATGTTGATGTTGATCATCACTTTATTTATTTGCATTACCATAGTTTGACACCCAATAGCCGATGTATTTTTCGTGCTGGGGTGTCGTTAAACATTCATTCATTCATTCATTCGACCACTTATTACTATGTGTTATAAATGCCCGGATGCGTCGGTTAACGCACATTTTGTTTTAATGTAGTATATTTCCCTATTCCTAGAGTAGAGGAAATATCCTTTTTGAGGTGGGGGTGTGTGACGGAACATGCTTTTATTTTTTTTCGCCTGTGGCGATGTTAATTGTTTTCACATGATAGGGGCAGTACCGCGATGTGCCCCCAGGCGATATTCGCTGTCTCTCAGATTTTTTGAATAAATAGATAGGATTTTAGAGATATCGGGGAGAAACATTGGAAGTATCCAGGGGAAACGGACGTCGTCCACTGAACGATCTATATGAGTTGAGTCCGGACGTGGTAAATATATTTTTCTGCTCTGTTGTATAACCTTGATGTGATTGATGTGACTTTTAATATTTTAATACTGTATTATACCAATATTATTTAGACAGTGTTTCCGGTAATCTGACGAAGTAAATTGTAGGCTTCACTGTTCTAAAAATATAAAGCTTAGCCGGTCATCATAGAGGACCTAGGTAAACTGTATGTTATTGTCTTTATTGCGATAGGTACCAGTATTAATTCTGTATTACAAGGTTACTGAATGAATAAAATATCAGTGGTTGTATATTAAATTGGTTTCTTGTCGTATAGTGTTTCCTCAAGGTCAAACTTTATTTTATTTCCTTAATTTTATCGTACATACAAAATTATTTGGAGACCAAATCCAGTTTGGGCTACTTACAGATATCAAAACGACCAAAAACACATTGAATATATAGACTCTGCTATACTAAACAAAAAACTATATTTACAGTTTACTATGTTATTTTATTCGTTATAGGTAGTACTAAATCAAATAACTTCCGGCTGGGTCAAAGTTCGAGGTGCGGAACTAGGGTAGTCATAGACGCTACCCGTTATCTTTGAAATGAGCAACTTGACCCCCCCAATTTTGTTTCTGGTTCACTTTAAGGGTGAGGAGTGGTAGTATTTATATCTGTGGTGTTTATGTCGATTGATACGCTGCAGTTAGGAGTTTTAGCCACATGTTATTATTGTCGTCTATGGGATTTGATTTGGTAGTATACACCCTACAGTGGCCGACCTTGCTAGTTTCATCTCGTGACAATACACAATACGTTTCATAAATAAAAAGTGTTTTGTTTAACGACACCACTAGAGCACATTGATTTATTAATCATCGGCTATTATATGTCGAACATTTGGTAATTTTGACATATAGTCTTAGAGAGGAAACCCGCTACATTTTTCCATTAGTAGCATGGGATCTGTTACATACGCCATCCCACAAACAGAATAGCACATACCACGGCCTTTGATATGCCAGTTGTGGTGCACTGGCTGGAACGAAAAACAGCCCAATGGGTCCACCGACGAGGATCGAGTTTGGTTAATATACGAAGAAAGGAATGTTTTATTTAATGACGCACTCAACACATTTTATTTACAGTTATATGGCGTCAGCCATATGGTTAAGGACCACACAGATATTGAGAGAGGAAACCTGCTATCGCCAATTCATGAGCTACTCCGATTAGCAGCAAGGGATCTTTTATTTGCGCTTCCCACAGGCAGGATAGCACAAACCATGGCCACTAGAGTTTCGAGCATGTCCGTCCCGGGGCCTGTCTCTGGATAGCCAGGGGCTTGTCCTGGGACAGACAAGAGTCTGTGAAGTTGAAATGGGGAAATAACTCTAAAATATACCAGAGCTCGTCTCCATAACCGTTACTTCTTTGAGGTACGTGCGTTTTTGAATTATTGAATTAAAATGGCATGGTATTAGGAACACAATAATGAACATAAACACTTCGGATGGTCCAAACACTAAAATTTAAAGGGAAATTCCTGAGTTTGCTGCAGTATAAGCTGTTTCCGACTAATAAAATATTTCTACGATTAAACTTACATATTAAATATATTGTCTTGTTTAGAATATCAGTGTCTGTATATTCAATGTGTTTCTGGTCGTGTTAATATTTGTAAGAAGCCCAAACTGGATTGTGTATTCAAATAATTTCGTACGTACGACAAAAAGATATTTTAGGAATCAAAATAAAATTTAACCCGTACAAATATTAGAACGATCAGAAACACATTTAATATACAGTCACTAATATTTTATGCAGAAAAATATATTTGATATGTAATTACAGCCGTTACAAAGTCTCTGTTAGTCGATAAAATCTTAAAAATTGCAGCAAACTCAGGAATGTCTCTTTAAGTAATGTCTGATTCCAATTACCAAAAGCGGCTCTAATAGTTTTAAGGGGCGAGACGTAGCCCAGTGGTAAAACGCTCTATAAACCGGAATTCGCTGAAAACGAATTTCATAACCCCTTTTTAAATATCTGTGCAGAAGAGAACCTCTCCAAACCGGATACCTCTTAAAACAGGATTATTTTTTTTGGTCCCTATGGTGTCCGGTTTAGAGGAGTTGCACTGTATTTGGTTATAGAAATGTGACATCTTTTAAACTGCACTGAGAATTAATTTTAAAGTTTAAGAACATTTTGATTTCTATGTATTCAGCTCATCTAATTAACAGTGCGGGGCTGGGTTTAAGTCAGTCGGTTGAGTGTTCGCTTGAGGTGCCTGCGTCGCAGGATCGAACCACCTCGGTGGATCCATTCAACTGATTGGTTTTTTTTTTTCTTGTTTCAACCAGTGCAACGCAACTGGTCAAAGGCCGTAGTATGTGCTTTCCTGTCCGAAGGGGGGGGGGGGGGGGGGGGGGGGGGGGGGGGGTGTGTGTATATAAAAGATCCCTTGCTGCTAATGGAAAAATGTAGAGTTTCCACTTATGACTTCGTGTCAGAATTACCAATCATTGTGATCTAGTGGTGTCGTTAAACAAAACAGACAAACAAACAAACAAACAAACAAACAATAACACTGACACATTTTGGTGGAGTCTGATCATCTGATGCGGACGAGACAAGATATACAAAACTATGAAATCTTTCAAACTGCACCGATAATTAATTTTAAAGTTTAAAAACATTTTTGATTTCTATGTAGCCATCATTTTTAATTAACGGTGCATCTTCGGCCCTTCTCCAGCGATACACCATTTACGTCTGGCGACACTACCCACGTTTTATTTCTAAGTCTAAAAACTGCTTCTTTCATCTCGAATGTCTAGATTAACATTATATTATAAAAGTTGTTCTCCTTGTCAGACTTCAAACGCATTCAAAATATCCTCTCTTTTTTTGATAATGAAACATATTCAGTTTGATCAATCAGAAACACTTAGCATAGATAAACGTGGAAGGTTTTATCTTCCCTTAGCGCGACCTTTGATCGCCTCGGCTATGTCGAATAAAGACTAGACTCACAGAATATGTTTGTCTATGTGTTTTCATCAAACACTGTAACGTTCACAATAATTAGAGACAATGGGATCGCAATGGGTTAAAATCCCTCCTCAGTTTACTTCAAGCAAATAGAGAATGTGTTCTCTATGCAGATCGAGGGGTCTAAAAAGCCCAGGGTGGCCGGTTTTCCCCGACGATATTAGATTCTCTCCACGACTGTTAATACACGATCTCCGCTTTCACTCGAAGAGTGACGTGGGTCTAATTGCCGCTGCTGAAAAGCCAGATTATATTTCACTATAACCGTGCTTCCAGATCAAATAGATCCGTAATATCGGAGAACACACAGAGATATTTAAAATATTGTTGTCCAAACACAGTCATTAACCTAATGCAGGGCTTGTTACATTAGTGGTTATCATAGAGAGAGAGAGAGAGAGAGAGGGGGAAAAGTGCTTGAAATAGCGATTTTGTAATAAAGTTAATTGAAAAACGTATTTTTAATAGTCTCCGTGAATATACTATTTACCTAAAGAGATGGCATTATGAAATACGGTCGTTGTTTGAACATCAATAACCGGATAATATCTGATATATCATGACTTACTGACCCGCCAAAATGTGTAAAAAAGGTCAATCATGGACGATGCAATGTTATTAACAAAGTCAACATCCTGGTTGCTATCCGACATTAGAGGCAGTATCATTATTGGCCAGTCATTGTACAGTTATAATTTACCCAGTTATTGTTACCAAAGGCTATGGTATGTACTGTCCTGTTTGTGATCGGTAGGATAAACCTATCTGACAGCAGCGGGTTTCCTCTCCATTTCTATCTACAAAATGTTGAAATAACCATGTGTTAGCCACCAAATAGCCGTAGTTGAAAATACATACCGGCGTCGGTGATGTCGTGGTTAAGCCATTCGGACATAAGGCTGGTAGGTACAGGGTTCGCGTCCCGGTACCGGCTCCCATCTAGGGCGAGTTTTAACGACTCAATGGGTAGGTGTAAAACCACTACACCCTCTTCTCTCTCACTAACAACTAACTACTAATAACTAACCCACTGTCCTGGACAGACAGCCCAGATAGCTGAGGTGTGCGCCCAGGACAGTGTGTTGAACCCTAATTGGATATCCTGTCTGAAGGATGGTGCATATATAAAGATACCTTGGTACTAAAGGAAAAATGTAGCCAGTTTTCCTCTCTAAGACTATATGTATTAAAATGACCAAATGCTTGACATCCAATATCCCATGATTAATAAATCAATGTGATTTAGTGGTGTCGTTAAACAAAACAAACGTGTGTCCCCAGTAGTACACCACTAGCCTAGAGTTTATCGAGTTATGTTAGGATCAGACTACCAACTGCCAGCAAAATAACATTATACATCTTAATTCCAGCGCTGAGCATGGCCAACTTTCTGGTGTCACGACTTCTACGACTGTACATTTGCCAGTCTGAGCGCTCTTACAACTCGATTCTCGTCGTATAACCCATTATGCTAGGATCAAACTACCAACTGCCAGTACAAAGTTGGCCAACTTTCTGCTGTCACGACTTCTACAACTGTCCAGTTACTAGTCTGAGCGCCCTTTCAGCTTCTACGACGGCCGTCGTATCCGATTAAAAAAGTGAATGGGACCCGAAATTTAATTTGTTGCTAGTCTGGGGCCTAATTCACAAAGTTCTCTTAGAATCTGCTTGACAACAAAGCATCTTCTTTGCAAGTCTTTTAGCACTGCACTGCGAGATCGCAAAGTTGTGATAGTTTAGTGAATTAGGCCCCTGAGCGTGCATTACAACTCAACGCGACAGACATGTTTTTATTTAATGACGCACTCAACACATTTTACTTACGGTTATTTGGCGCGACACTCAGTTGTTAATTTGCTAAGTCTGGAGTTTGGGGAAATTATAACGCAACTGTCGAGTTGCCCAACTTTCTGCTGACAGTTGGCAGTCTTACTCTAGCATTAGTCCCCAGATGTCAAAATAACCAAGTGAGATACTAAACAGCCGTAGTTTAAAATGAGCTGAGGCGACGTTAAAATAAATATCCCTTTCTTTTCCTTTAGTATGCACGTAATACTGTTATGTATAGTGTCTTGACGAATCCAAAATATTGAGCTCGGGTACTCAAGGGTCAAATTCGATCCGGACCCAAGTACCCGACATTTACATGATTAATCAAACTGAGGAATAAAGTAAAATAGTATTATGCATCTTAATTTCAGCGCGACCGGCCTCGGTGACGTCGTGGTTAGGCCATCGGTCTACAGGCTGGTAAGTACTGGGTTCGGATCCCAGTCGAGGCATGGGATTTTTAATCCAGATACCGCCTCCAAACGCTGAGTGAGTGCTCAGCAAGGCTAAATGGGTAGGTGTAAACTACTTGCACCGACCAGTGATCCATAACTGGTTCAACAAAGGCCATGGTTTGTGCTATCCTGCCTGTGGGAACCTCAAATAAAAGATCCCTTGCTGCTAATCGGAAAGAGTAGCCCATGTAGTGGCGACAGCGGGTTTCCTCTCAAAATCTGTGTGGTCCTTAACCATATGTCTGACGGCCATATAACCGTAAATAAAATGTGTTGAGTGCGTCGTTAAAATAAAGCATTCTTTCTTCCTTCTTCCGTTATGTATAATATTGGACTCGGGTACTCATGGGTCAAACTTGATCCAGACCCATGGGCGGATCCAGGAAATATTTTTAGGGGGGGACCAAAAAAGAAGGGCACATTGACTCGTCAAAAGGGCACCTTACTACAAGTTTTGATATTTACAATTAATATGAATTCCTACAGTTCTACGTCATAATATACTAGCAATAATGAAGTAAATTGGCGTCACTCGCGTTAGAACCTCAATAGGGCCCCATTGAGACTCAATAACACAGACACATATCTGCAAGCTTGCGCATGTACACGAAAATCTTGATTTCATTTATCTACAATATAATTATTGTTTACTTAAAAAAAAAAAAAATCTACAAACAAAAAGGGCACTTGGACATTTTGAGGGCACTTGAACAATTTTTTTGGGGGACGCGTCCCCCTGGTCCCCCCCCCCCCCCCCCCCCCCCCCCTTGGATCCGCCCATGCAGACCCATGATTAATGAAACTGAGGAATAAAGTAAACTAGCATTATACATCTTAATTCCAGCGCTGAACATGGATGCTAAATCTTGCCATTCCACAAATTCGATTTTTTTTTCCCCCTCCATGTCTCATATCCAAGTAACCGACAACAAATATGTGGCAAAGTGACGTAAAAATAATAAAATAAATGAGAGTGCTCTCCCTTACACAGGTACTCAAATCCTGTGAACGGACTCCGAGTCTTGCTAGACTCGGCTCATGCCCGAGTACTCGTGGAGACCCTAGTTATGTACATTGACTGCAGTTTCCAACTCATTTCGAAGCTGACCACTCTCTCTTTCTGATAAGGGAAGCATTTTATTGACTTCTTTACGTCGTATGCCTGATTTCTCGTCTTCTTAGACAATGGATATCTAGGTGTAATCAACATACTCCAGACAGCAATGATACAGAGCATTGTTGCCGGGCGTTTTGGATGTTAATTGGAACATCATGCGGTGACTATGGAGACGCTGAAATACCATCATCCGGGCAACCATTTGTGGATCATCATGTCCGCTGAACCATCTAGGATATCCTAAGACGGGTCCATGGGCATGGTTCTGGAGTCCCTCACCCAGCCCCCCCCCCCCCCAACCCCCACCCCATAATTTTCAAGTTCCGAGATAACCCAGTATGTTATAAATGAATACAGTGTAGTTACTTGTTTCTACTGGAGAATATTCTCGTTCCAGCCAGTGCACCACGACTGGTATATCAAAGGCCGTGGTATGTGCTATCCTGTCTGTGGGATGGTGCATATAAAAGATCCCTTGCTACTAATGAACAATTGTTGCGGGTTTCCTCTCTAAGACTATATGACGAAATTTCCAAATGTTTAACATCCAATAGCCGATGATTAATAAATCAATGTGCTCTAATGGTGTCGTTAAACAAAACATTCTTTAAGTGTTTCCAAACATTGTTTCAGTAAAATATGGCCCATGATACTTGCACAAATCTTACACACGGTTGTTTTTTGTTTTCTTTAACGACAACACTTGAGCATATTGATTTATTAATCATCGGCTTTTGGATGTCAAACATATGGTCATTTTGACACCGTCATAGAGAGGAAACCCGCTACAATTTTTTTCATTAGTAGCAAGGTATCTTTTATATACACCATCCCACAGACAGGATAGCACATACCACGGCCTTTGATATACCAGTCGTGGTGCACTGGCTGGAAGGAGAAATATCTACGTGCATTGACGAAAGCTTTGTAATAAGGCTTCACTTGGAAGACATTGCAACAGAATAATATTTATCGGACAAACCATACTGAAGAAGAAATGTTTTATTTAACAACGCTGCCGCCACTTCATGGGCTACTCTTTTCGATTAGCAGCAAGGGATCTTTTATTTGCACCATCCTATAGACAGGCTAGCACATACCATGGCCTTTGATGTACCAGTCGTGGATCACTGGCTGGAGCGAGAAATAGCCCAGTGGGCCCACTGACGGGGATCGATCCCAAACCGACCGCACATCACGCGAACGCTGCACCATTGGGCTACATCTCGCCCCCTCAAACCAACCAGTACGTAGCGTTCCACTACTGGTATATTAAAATGCCGTGGTATGGGCTGTCTTGTCTGTGAGAAACAGAAAGTACACATAAAAAATATCTTGCTGGTAATGGAAAACAATCTAACGGTTTTCCTCTGTAGAGAACGTGTCACAATTACCGTATATGTAATGTCATGCTGTCCCGGAAACTTTTAAAAACATAGGGCGAATATACAAAACCTGTTTATGTCTTACACGCGTGCGTCTACATATACTCTTCAAAAAAAGTAGGGGGACCTGGAGTATTAATGTTAATATCAACTATTAGACCGAACATACGCTTTGACCACAGACATCCTAGTAAAGAAGGAAGGAAGAAACTGTTTTATTTAACGACGCACTCTCCTAGTAAAGAACGCTCAGGTCTGTTTATCAACACACCGAAACACATTCCATAGTTTGCACGTGCATCACGCAGTTGCCCCGTACACGTGCGTGGGGTGTCATTTTCGATTTTGACAATTTCCAGGGAGGTCCATTAATCACCGTGGAACATTATTTCTGTCAATCTTTTTCATTCTGTTGATCATACAGTTATTATTGTTTTGTTTTTAGTCATTTTTATTGTTTGAATTTGCGATTTACTGATAAAAAACCCGTCAACTTTCAAATTTCACTTCTGAACCCAATCGTCCTTTAAGAACTTTGTTGGCCATAAAACCTACTGTAATACTGAACTACCAGTTGTAATGTTTGCTCAATTAATTCACTATTATCATACAACCATTCCCAACAGCTAATATATCTTACAATTTTGGC
>NC_054709.1:15399904-15414904 GCF_016097555.1 Gigantopelta aegis | reverse complement strand
TCCATCATATTAATTATGAGAGAGCTTACAGACCGTGTTATATGGTTCTTTACGTTCTCGTTCTTTTGTAGTTAGCTGTTATTTCGGTGTACAGACATTTCTGATCAAAACATCAAATTCATTAGCAAATGTGCTCGTGAGTTGTCCTCAACTGGCTCTCTTAAAAACAAGTTAATCTGTCAGTATATGTAATGTACACGTGTGAGGTATTAATGAAAGATAATATACATTTAATCATGTAACGTCTTGATGTCTCTTACGTAAGATAAGCTAACCACGAATTTCACAGGTATTTGTTTAATCAAGGGACAGACCTAAAATGTGTTTTTGTCAAAGAACTTTGATTTCATTTCATTTCAACGTATTGTCGTGCTTATATCCAATTATGGTTCAAGCACGCTGTCCTGGGCACACACCTCAGCTATCTGGGCTGTCTGTCCAGGCCAGTGGGTTAGTTATTAGTTGTTAGTGGTTAGTGAGAAAGAAGAGTGTGTAGTGGCCTTACACCTACCCTTAAGAATTCGCGCTGGGCGGGAGCCGGTGTCGCGAAATATATTCGCCCCCCTAGAAAATCGCCGGCCGGCGGATTTATTTCTCGCCCCCTCCAAATATTTTCGCCCCCCCCCCCCTATATAATGTGTTATATATAGGACGATGATCTATTTCTACCATAGTCCATACGCATACAAATTATGTGCTGTCTTTAATAGTCATCGAAAAAAGAGAGAAATATCCTTATTTATTACATATCCATTCAATCTTAGTATAGTAATAAAGACCATTCCGATCCGTGCAATTAAAAAATCTTTTATTGAACATATGTCCAATAAAAGCCTGAACTATTTTTGGGGGAATCCCCCATATTATTGTTTGAGAGTTAGCTCCCTTGAATGTTTATTATTATTTTATTAATTTTAAAATAAATAAACTAAAGAAGGTATGTAATAAATACAGAACTTCTTTATTGTGCGCAAGAATATATACCACTCGACCGCTACGCGGTCTCGTGCTATATATTATTCTTGCGCACAATAAACTCGTGCAATAAATAGGAACGAAAAAAAACGTATGTGAAGTTCTGTGTATATATTACACTTTTTGGAAACAGTTCTCAAGCGAATTACTCTCTAATTATACAACATTACATTAGAAGAATACCCTCTATTTTACCTTTAGTTTACACTGTCTATGATTATAATTAATTTCTATCTATAGTATAGAGACTATAGACGATATTTTATTTCTTTATTTCATTTGTGAATGCAGTGCCCCGATTTCCTCCATAAGGTATTCATACGTCATGCATTTTAAAACATTTCAGAAAGACATTAATCCATGGATATGATTTGAATAAAAACATATACTCTCCGTCAAATATATAAAACTCAGATAATATGTTTCGCTTGTAGTGACGACTTCTATTGTAAACTGAATTATATAATTATAGGGGTCACTTTATTATCCATTATACAAGTGATTCTACTGATGTAGTGGCGTATATTTAGGAGAGTTTTGGGCTATCCTGGCAGTGTACTTATCTAATATGATGATGTATATACACACACAGGGTGAGCTTCTCTTGTTTCATTCTCCTGCTAGTGCACTATTATAATTTGCATAGTAGAGAAAGTTTGTTTTACTCCACCAGTAATATATTGGTCTACTATGATAATGTATTTAGCTCTCCGGTTAGTCTATATAATAAATAACTATGTGATAAATAGAATCTCACATCCGTGCTAATTTTATTACAGTGGGTGTGTGGGGGTGGGGTGGGTGGAGTGGATAGAGGATATATAGTGGGAACTAATAATTCCATACTTTCTCAGAAGCTCTTGGTATCGTATAACAACAAATGACATTATATTCAAATCAAACCATAAACATTTTATTTCAAATTAAGTATCCATTAGGGAACCAAAATGCAATACTTGCATAAAATATAGTAAATAAAGAGAACGAAAATACGAAGTTATGAAGTCCTATCATATAAACACGAGTCTTTTTTCTTCTTAGATGCACACGATTTTATCCATCGATTTTTTTCTCAGTGACATATAATCGAATGCTCGCATCTTCCTGTCTTCAATATATTTTAAGATATGATTGCGCATATTGGCAATGTTATATTTCACTGAGGGAGACATATCCTGGGCCAACTGGAAGGCATTGGCTATTGCAAAGACCCCACAGTCATTCCCATTCGGCTGAGGCTGAACATCTAGAACTGTCACTTAAGTGACCCATCTGTGTTCAAACGATTCTTGAAAATTTCTTTCATTTGCCGTTTTATGTTGTCAGTAATGGGATGAGATGGAATGCTGTCAGCGAATTGAATTCCATCCTTACTCCCAGAAACAGTCACCCAGTGATCATGGTCATGTAAGATTTGCACAGTGGTATCCATTGGCTTGAATGCTGTCTGCTTCAGTAGTGTAGACTGATTTTGAATACCAGTAGACTCTGTGATGAGCATATGGCAAGCATCAATCACTCTGTCGCTCAACCATGCACCGTTGAGAATGTCGCATCGATCACTCTCGTTCAGTTTAAATTTTGGTACCCATTTCGACGACCTTTGTGGCAGCTCTTCTGTCCTGACAGATTTTGTTGCACTTTCAGGTTTGTTCCACCTCTTAAGATTCACGGCATTGTATTTGGTTTTCAGCACGGCATCACCCTTCTTCAATACGTAGAGTCCTTTCCCTAAAGTTTGCGTCACTGTATATGGCCCCTTGAATCGTGGTGCGAGTTTGTCTCCCTTCCTGGTATCTCGTCGACGGTTGACTATCGCCACGTGATCGCCAATCTGGTAATTAAAATATATTAAATTTAGTAAGATGTAGTCATTGCAAACATTGATCATTTCGGTTGAACCCTGAGAAAGCCTACAGGCCTTGAACTTAACTTTTTACAGGTAGCCACCCGGGCTACCAGCTTATGCCTTTTGGTAGCACTGAAACAACATATTAAGTCAGTGATTTTAAAAATGCACTGGCTCAGACTGAAAATTCACTGACCGACACTACCGAGGCCGGTACCGGGCTGTGAACTCTGTACCTACCAGCCTTATGTCCGATGGCTTAACCACGACACTACCGAGGCCGGTACCGGGCTGTGAACCCTGTACCTACCAGCATTATGTCCGATGGCTTAACCAAAATTAAACAATATTTATTTCTGTTTATATTAACCGATGGGATTAACAGGCATAGTCTATATAAAGACCTTTCCCTACATTACGCAGTTGAACTGGTCAAACATAGAAAATACAAAATATACATTTAGTGTTGAAGAATATAAATCTATTGTATATTTAACCTGTCGAAGTATAAATATTTGTATATAGATTAGAACAGGGAGACAAGAAGAATAGAGAGGTGAACTGGGGTTTTTTCCCAGTCAAAACGTTTGCTTTTAGCAATGAAATTGTGAATTGCTTAGCAGATGAGACTGTTTTCCTGTAGTGTTAAGTTCGGATCGCCATATATTAATGTGTTGATATTTAATTTAAATGATTTAACCTGGATGGATGGGATGGGAACTCTATTTACGTGCCCATATCCACAGAGGTTCAGGCACGCCCACCTCGGACCTGGCCTCTGACTTCGCCAGTGACCAATTTCGGGGCAGGAGGGTAACCTGATTTAACCTGGATAAGTAGGACTGACGCTCTCTGTTATATAGAGGGCAGAATAACAGGAAATGTTCCGAGTCTTCAACGTGATCACCACAGGTACATTGTGGATTATCTCCAACGAAGCGTGTACATTTGTGTCCGTTTGGATCACTTATTCCTAATCGAAGTCTGCAGTGCAGTATTTGTGCGAGTGCGAATAATGTTTACATGCTCATATACCACTAGAGTTTCGAGCATGTCCGTCCCGGGGCCTGTCTCTGGATAGCCAGGGGCTTGTCCCGGGACAGAAAAAAATTAAGCGGACAATTTTGAAATTTACATCCCAAAATTAAATAGTGGGCCTTTAAATTTTGATGCGCATCATTAACATAATTAATAAAGAAAATTCTACTTTTTAAATTTGATCGCTAAATTAGAATGGGTGGTCAAAAAGAAATTAGATAAGATCCGTGGCCTGACTCGGGATGGAGGGGGGGGGGGGGGGGGGGGGTATTGTTGAAAATGTTGTAAAAAGAATTGACTGCTCGGTCGAATATTTATATAATTTGGAGAATTTTAGAAGGACAGTCCAAAAATAAATAAGAGAAAGAAGAGAGGATCGGACTATTTAATAATATTAAAAAAAGAAATAATTTCGACAAACTTTTGAACGAATGTCTAAAAGTTTAAAGTCAGTATTTGTAGCTTTCTTTTGCCCTCATAAAAATTTGCAGGGACTGGCAAATCTTTTGCTTTTATTTATTTTGTTTCGTTTACCTTGACCATGATATATGGTTCCAACTATGTCTGTAGGAGGACCGCCACTGTATAACACAAACCATTACGGACGTTAACATCCTTATTTCCACAGATTGAGTAAATAAAGTCTGTGGCGAGTTGTAGTTCAATGGGTAAGCACTCGCCTGCGGATTGATCGATATCGCTGGAATATCAAAGGTCGCGGTATGTACAGTCCTGTCTGAGGAAATGCATATAAAATATCTTGCTGCTTTTCCTGGAGTAACCTATGTGGCGGCAGGGAATCTCCTCACTCTCTCTCTCTCTCTCTCTCTCTCTCTCTCTCTCTCTCTCTCTCTCTCTCTCTCTCTCTCTCTCTCTCTCTCTCTCTCTCTCTCTCTCTCTCTCTCTCTCTCCATTTCTCTCACTTCATCTCTCTCCATTTCTCTCACTTCTCTCTCTCTCTCTCTCTCTCTCTCTCTCTCTCTCTCTCTCTCTCTCTCTCCATTTCTCTCTCTCTGTCTTCCTCTCTCTCTCTCTCTCTCTCTCTCTCTCTCTCTCTCTCTCTCTCTCCATTTCTCTCACTTCATCTCTCTCCATTTCTCTCACTTCTCTCTCTCTCTCTCTCTCTCTCTCTCTCTCTCTCTCCATTTCTCTCTCTCTCTGTCTTCCTCTCTCTCTCTCTCTCTCTCTCTCTCTCTCTCTCTCTCTCTCTCTCTCTCTCTCTCTCTCTCTGTATATGTATACGGTGGGCCCATTGGGCTATTTCTCGTTCCAGCCAGTGCACTATGACTGGTATATTAAAGGCCGTGGTATGAGCTGTCCTGTCTATGGGATGGTGCATGTGTGTGTGTGTGTGTGTGTGTGTGTGTGTTTGTGTGTGTATTAAAATATATTGCGCAACATCAAACAGTTGACCGTTTATATATATAATTCTGGATTCGTAGCGTATCACCTACACGCTAATTCCCACTCCATGCTCCTCATGTCATTAGTCCTGGTTAAAATAACCCATTTTCATTCCGAACAATCCCTCCGCATGTTTCGAGATAATCGACCAATTAATCTGCTTCTAAACAACCGAATTAGTGATAGCCAGAAGCCATCAACAAGGTGACAGTAATATCCCGCGAGTACGTCAGTTTTGTTATTCACACTCGCCTCACACAAACAATACCAGCCAAATGGGATCAACCGAGGAGAAGATATAAATCTTATTACATTATCTCAGGGTGAAAGCAACAGATTATTTCACAACAACGATATCTAATCCAGTTGGGGGCGCTTCGTTCAGACGTTTAGCATCATTTTTCTCTCACGTGTGATCGAGCAGTGCACCATAAAAAGCAATCCATCAAATTTCTGTGTCGAACAGCGATGCAGAGATTAAGTAATCCCAATCCTCTGAAAATCAATGTAATTAATGGTCAGCATGTTTTAGTCCCCAAGGTCGGTTTAATATTTGATATACCTAAGCAGATTAGTTAGCAAAGAACAGGGGTTTTTATGTGGGTTTTTTTTTTTTTTTTAAATTTAAAAAAAAAAAAAAAAAATTTATACGTAAATATGGCTTCAAGTATTTATTGTTCGTGGTAGATATTACGTGAACTATATTTCAAAAGCTAGGTTATTTTCGAATTGTTAGACCATTTTGACAGCCCTTCTAAAACTTGATAAAACAGTTTAATATTTAATATAAGTAGATTAGCTAGCAAAGAACAGTTTGTTTAGTTTCTTTGACGTAAAATATGGCTTGAAGTATTTATTGTTCGTGGTTATTATCGAATTGTAGAACATTTTGACAACCCTTCAAAACTTGAAATAAAGTTTAATATTTGATATAAGCTGATTAATTGGCACACAACTGTTTATTTTGTTTCTTTTGACTTAAAATATAGCTTCAAGTATTTATTGTTCGTGGTAGATATTACGTAAACTATATTTTACAGGCTAGGTTATTATGGGATTTTAGACCATTTTGACAGCCCTTCTAAAACTTGATATAAAGTTTAATATTTAATATACTAGTAAGTAGATTAGTTCGCGAAGAACAGTTTGTTTTGTGGGGGGTTTTATGTAACAGGGCTAACAACTTTTCAGAATTTTCCGAAAAATCCGGAATTTTTAACCCATATCCGGAAGTAATGCCAAACATCCGGATTTTTTTTTCAAAATTCGCTATCATTATTTTTTTTGGAAGCAACAATTTCTGAATATAGTTTAAATTTTCTATATTTTTAAATCCCGAGTTTATTAAACAGAGTTTATTATTCTGCATTCTCCATTGCAACCTGAACTTGGTATTATTGACTGTTTCGTGCTATTACTAAGACGTTTGTCTATTGGCTGTATTTGTCAACAGCCGACCAATGAAACTGTTTCTGACAATCGAGTAAACTGAAGCCATGTATGAAATTTGTCTTACTTGTTATGTAGTTTATGTATTCATTTTAAAGATATTTCAAATATTATATAGTAATTACTACGTATGCTTTCACGTGTAACATTTCACTAAATACTATTTGGCTACCAGTAATCTGTGACACATTCATTACATTAATATTAATTAATTAATATACCTACCGATCTTGTTTTATTCAAGTAAGTTAAACTATAAAAAATATAAATTTTTACAAACCATTGTTAGATTTTGCCGCGAAAAGTGATACTCTAATAGTAAAGTAAGCGTAATGCAGAACGATAGCCAGTATTAATGTGGGTACCAGACGTTTCGTCCCCGATTCAGTTAACCACAAATTAGTTTGACCCCACTGATGAAATAGTGGCAATGCACCTACATAAAAATAACATTGGTCCCAAGTTTGTCACTTTATTACTAATCTGTAGGTGAGAGTGAAATTGTACTACACTATTTGCTAATAAAGTGGGGCTTTTAGGGGTTTTTTGGTGAAGATTTTTGATATTTGGTCTGTCGGTCGGTATGTGTGTGTGTGTGTGTGTGTGTGTGTGTGTGTGTGTGTGTGTGTGTGTGTGTGTGTGTGTGTGTGATAATGCTGTTAATTGCTGTACTAGGTATAGTAATTTTATTTACACGGATGAATATTTTTATCATGTTTTGTAAACTAGACAAGCCATAAAGTAGGCTATGCTTAAAAAGGAAATAGAAAAATTCTGCCACTTATGTGGATTGATTTATACTTTTATTATTGAATACATAACATTCCAATAAATAATACAATTTTTTTAATGTTATATATCTCTTTGGTTGTTGTTATTTATTAAATATGTCAAATATGGCGCTGTTTAAATTATTTTTTATATTTTGGAAAATGGCGTTTTCGCATGCTTTAAACGATTGTTTTAAAAGGGGCGTTCGCGCGCTTAAAAATGAAAATACCAGAAAATTCCGGAAAAATATATCCATTAGGTTGGTCGTCCTGATGTAAAATATGGCTGAAGTATTTATTGTTCGTGGTAGATATTACGTGAACTATACTCTGCAAGCTAGGTTATTATCGGATTTTATACCATTTTGACAGCCCTTCTAAAACTTTATAAAAAATTAATATTTAATATATGTAGATTAGTTATCAAAGAACAGTTTGTTTAGATTTTTTTTTTACGTAAAATCTGGTTTCAAATATTTATTGTTCGTGGTTATTATCGGATTCTTAACTATTTTGATCACCCTTTTAAAACTTGATAAAAAGTTTGATATTTAATATAAATAGATAAGTTAGCAAAGAACAGTTTCTTTATTTTTTTGACCTAAACTATGGCTTCACGTACTTATTGTTCGTCGTAGATATTACGTGAACTATATTTTACAGGCTAGGTTATTCTTAGACTATTTTGACAGCCCTTCTAAAACTTGATAAAAAGTTTAATATTTGATATAAGTACATGTAGATTAATTAACAAAGAACAATTTGTTTAGTTTTTTTAACGTAAAATATGGCTTCAACTATTTATTGTTCGTGGTTATTATCAAATTCATTTTGACCACCCTTCTAAAACTTAATAAAAGTTTCAATATTTAATATAAACAGATTAGTTAGCAAAGAACTGTTTGTTTAGTTTCTTTGACGTAAAATATGGCTTCAAATATTTACTGTTCGTGATAGATATTACGTGAACTATATTTTACAGGATAAGTTATTATCGGATTTTATATCATTTTGATAACCCTTCTAAAACTTGAAATAAAGTTTAATATTTGATATATGTAGATTAGTTAGCAAAGAACAGTTTGTTTTGTTTTTGAAGTAAAATATGGCTTCAATGATTTTTGTTCATGCTATATATTATTTCATTAATTATTTACACGCTAGGATATTGTTCAATTTTAGAACTTTTTGATCACCCTTCTAAAATCAATGTATTTTCTTGCCATAAACAGTCATACCGTCTGAATTGTTAAAATCAACTTCAACTTCTTAGCTTAGGCATCTAATTTTACTTTGGGATTCTCCGGTCAATGCAGAGCGGCTGAGCGGGGGTGGTGGTGGTGGTGGGGGGGGGGGGGGGGGAGGGGGGGGGGTCGATCCAGAAACCTCTTCTTCTTCTGCACACGCGCATGATGCGCATAATTGTGATTACATACTATTTTTGTTTATTCCAAATTGATCCTACTTTAAACTAACCGTGCTATCCTGTGTGTGGGATGGTGTATATAAAAGATCCTTTGCTACTAACTATACGTAGCTCCCCATCTTTATCACTTGGCTGACCGTTCAAAATTGCGCCTAACTTTCTTCATCAAAAATGCGCACCCATTCTCTTTGGCTTAATCCTACGAGAAATTTCCAAATTCCATAGCACCATACCACCCTCCGCCTGTTACCGGCTACGGTCGGACTGCTGGTGCTCCCTTGCACCTGCCAATGCAGGCGGTCTCCCCTCCAACCCTTTCCTGCCCTGGAGGGAGGAGCTGGCCGAGACCGGCACCTGTGCCCAGGACAGGCGTGCGCTACAACAGCTTGTTCTGAATGTGCACGTTAAACACTCTGACCTGACCTGACCTGACCTGACCTGACCTGAATGGAAAAATGTAGCGGGTTTCCTCTCTAAGACTGTCTCAAAAGGATCATATGTTTGACATCCAATAGCCGATGATTATTAAATCAATGAGCTTTAGTGGTGTTAAACAAAGCAGATTTGTTTTTCCCCCAAAGAGTACTACGGCTTGATAAAGCGGTTAAACGTAGCGTTCGGAATCGGTTGGGATTTCATCATCGATCATCGGTTATAATCGGTTGGCACCAACCGATCAACTTTCGATTACAGAATCGGATTGAATTATATGAACATAAGGATTTTAATTATAAGGGTCATGCACCTATTGAGATATTCACTGAGATATAGCCTACAAATCGTTAGTTGTTTCTTTAATAACTATACTAAAAGGCAAAAGTTATTGTGACATGGATTGTTTGGAGTAATAAATTTGCTAATGGATTTATGGATGTCAACCAGAAAAAATGTGCATGAAACAGCCCGAGGAAATGCAACCAAGCAGTTGTTGCAGCGATTGCATACTTTATGCAAGAAACATGGAATATTCGGGAGAAATCCTGTCCAGTGTTCACCATAAAAGGCCAGACATTCAGTCGCAAAACATTGCCACTCTGTGCAACCTTCAGAAGTCCAGAAGTCAGAAAAACACCATTAGTGACCTGTTTGATGCAATTTCGTCATGCCACGCCTCAGTGTAAATGACAGATGGAGAGTCATAGGGATCTTGAATCCGGGACCTCGCAGCGTGTACACACTCGCTACTGACTGTGTGACCTTCGCTCTGGACACCCTCTAGTGATGTGGCTCATTTGTATATGGCAAGTGCGCCCTTTCCATGGACTATTGCTCGTTTCCATACCTTCGGACATTTCTCTTTCCATGTTACAACGTTTCATACACGGCAGTTAAAACTTATCATCAATTATTTTTGTGTTTTGTGTGTCACAATAACTTTTGCCTTTTAGTATATTTAATATATACTGAAACACAATGAAAACGCAAAAACAACTTTTCATTGCAAATAACGACAAACTATTAATGAATTGATGGATAATGTAATATGAAAGTAATGACTAGTATTCATGAGATACATTCACATGGAAACATGGCCAGTTATCATCAGTAATCGAGTTGCATTCGTAATCGAAAATACACCCCCCCCCCCCCCCCCCCCATCAAGGCCAGTATCTGGTGTGTCCACCATTGGCCTGTGAGCATGCGTGAAGACGACGGGGAAAGGATTGGCACAAACATCTCAAATAAGCTACAGGAATATTCCTCCACTCCTCCTGCAACGCCTGTGCAAGCTCAGCGCCGTTACGCGGTGGTGGCTGGCGGTGACGTACACGACGTCCTAACTCATCCCACATATGTTCAATTGGGTTCAAATCCGGTGAAACGGCGGGCCAGTTCATAACGGTGATATCGGCTTGTTGCAGGAATGCCTGGGTAATTCTTGCAGTATGTGGACGGGCATTGTCTTGTTGAAACAGATGGGGGCCTCCTGGTCTTCGGTGACGGCGCAAAAGTGGCTGGAGAACTGGTCTTAGAATAACGTCAACATAACGCTGGGCTGTAAGGGCATCGTGGACAATGATGAGATCACTCCTGAAATCACAGTTGATTGCCCCCCCCCCCCCCCCCCCCATACCATCAAACAACCGCCACCAAACCGATCACGTTCCCTCACACATCCGTCAGCGTACCGTTCATGGAGACTCCTGTACACACGTACTCTTCCATCGGCAAAGGAGACAGAGAAACAGGACTCATCTGAGAAAACAATGCTCCGGTAAAAGGCGAGTGGATGATTACCATTCTGGAGAACAAACTGTAGTCTCGCAGCACGATGTCGCGCTGTCATGATGTTACCGTTGTACGGGCGTCTGCATCTGAGTCCAGCCGTTCTGAGTCGCCGGATGACCGTCATCGGATGGATATGCCTTCCATGACGTCCTATCGTGTTGCTTGCTGTCATCGTCGCAGTTCTGAACCGGTCACGGAGGTGATGTCGTCGAATCTGCCGATCTTGGCGTGGGGTCGTAACGGGACGTTGACCAGGTCGAGGTCGATCACGGACACTCCCGGTCTGTTGATGACGTTCAACAAGTCGTCCAATAGTTGATGGATGGACTCTGAAGGTCCTAACAACTTGGCTTTGCGAAGTCCCCCCTTGAACCATGCCCAACGCTCGCTCCCTTTGTTCTTCTCTGAGTCGTGGCATTCTTAATGTGACGAGGAATATGACACCTTTACGTGACTTTTATGTGTCCACATACTGGCATTTCACGTGCATTGCATGCAGCATGATTGAGCATGTAGTGAACGCATTTCACACCATTCTGTGTGTTTCTGTTATTGTATGTGTAACGAGAACAAAACCAGAATTAAACCCAGACAAAAGTACCAATCAATGGCTTTCTCTGATAAATTGTTATTTTAAGTCCAATAAATATATTTTTCATTAATCACAACAAAATATTGAAAAATATCTGTTGTGCGTTTTCATTGTGTGTTAGTATATACTGCTTCTATACAGACACGAGGGGTGGAATTTAACTCGGTCGGTTAATAAATTAATTTGACCATTTCCCAATCCAGGGTGTCGACTAGGGGACATATCTATGGTATGGTGCAAATACACTATCCCTTGATACTAATGGAACAATGCAGCGGGTTTCCTCTATAAGACTTTTCATCGAAACTGCCAAATATTTAACATCCAAAAGCCAATGATTAAGAAATCAATATGCTATATAGTGGTATCGTTAAAGGGACATTCCTGAGTTTGCTGCAATTTTTAAGATGTTATCGACTATCAGAGACTTTTTAACGATTGTAATTACATATCAAATATATTTTTCTGCATAAAATATTAGTGGCTGTATATTAAACGTGTTTCTGATCGTTCTACTATTTGTACTAGGTTAAATTTCATTTTATTTCCTAAAATATATTTTTTTGTACGTACAAAATTATTTGAAGACAAAATCCAGTTTGGGCTTCTTACAAATATTAAGACGACCAGAAACACATTGACTATACAGACACTGATATTCTAAACAAGAAAATATATTTATTATGCAAGTTTAATCGTAGAAATATTTTATTTTTCGGAAACATGTTACAATGCAGCAATTTCAAGATTGTCCCTTTAAATAATACAAACGTTAACCTTTGGTTCTGTGTGTGTAAATAGAGCATACTTACAACAAACTACTGCAAAGAAGGAACTGGTCGCAAAGTCCCGTTTTCCCACAGCTATATATTCTTCATATGTTTATAACGAACTACTCCTATAACGAATTAATAATCAAGGTAACTTCCTGTTCGTTATAAGAATACTTTACTTTATACATATATATGTGTGTGTGTGTGTGCGTGCGTGTGTGTGATGACTGTGATGCCAAGCCCATACCATGTCGGCCATTTTCTAAATATTTCCCGGTTATATTGCTAGTAAGGGAAAGTATTTGGTTGTTATTTTAGTGTTGCTCTTAGTATTGGTCTTTAATTCCAAAACAAAAATTAACAAATCAATTTGACCATTTCAGAATCCAGGATGTCGACTAGGGGACACGTGCCCCATAAACTATTCGCGCCCTTTCTCTTGATGACTTGGTTCATGTGTCCTTTTCCCGTTAGTCAGTGGTAAAACGCTCACTTGATGCGCGACCGCTTTAGGATCGATCCTCATCGGTGGGCACAGTGCGCTATTTCTCGTTCCAGCCAGTGCACCACGACTGGTATATCAAAGGCAATGGCATGTACTATCCAGTCTGTGGGTTCTTGCATATAAAAAAACACCTGGCTACTAATGGGAAAATGTAGAGAATTTTCATTCTTAAAGGGACATTCCTGAGTTTGCTCCATTGTAAGATGTTTTCGACTAATAAAATATTTCTACGATTAAACTTACATATTAAATATATTTTCTTGTTTAGAATATCAGTATCTACATATTCAATGTGTGTCTGGTCGTCTTAATATTTGTAAGAAACCCAAACTGGATTTTGTCTTCAAATAATTTCGTACGTACGAAAAACAATATTTTAGGAAATAAAATGAAATTTAACCTAGTACAAATATTAGAACGATCAGAAACACATTTAATATACAGCTACTAATATTTTATGCAGAAAAAATATATTTGATATGTAATTAAAAAGTCTCTGTTAGTCCATAACATCTTAAAAATTGCAGCAAACTCAGGAATGTCCCTTTAAGCTATATGATTGACATCTAATAGCCGATGATTAATAAATCAATGTGCTCTAGTGGTGTCGTTAAACAAAACACACTTTAACTGTGATGTTGAAAGTGGGAAATAGACTTGTGCTCGTCTCTACTGCTGTTACGGTATATACGAGTACCGTACAAACAACAAAACAACACCAACATTTGATAATAATAAAACATATAATTAGCGAACCAATATACATTGCATTTGATATTGAAAAAAATAATGCAATTAACCAATAGGTCTTGGCTTTAATAAAATACATGTACGTGTAAATGAACCAATTACTAAGGTCTCACTACACAGATCACTTCCGGGTGAGAGTTCATTTCATCACGGTCCACTATAGTTCCTAATTGTGACACATGTTATGTGGTTCACATATTCACTTCTAGGAAATGGTGAAGAATTAAAACAATATGTATGTTTAATGGTAAGCCTTCTGGCTGTATTTTGCCCATTCTATTATGTAATATTGTGCATCGATCTTTTGGGACATGGGTGTATAGCGCAAGAGACAGCCGGGGTGAATCGGTTAATGAACCACCTGTTCGGATCGGTACTACAGCCAGATGCGGTCATATAGCAAAAAACTGAGACGGAAATGTTCTCAATTTTGGAGTGAAAATAAATGCTTATATAATGTATGTTCGCAATGGTGTATGTTGTTAGTGCCAACGGGAACCCGTTCTATTGGCAATCTTCGTTTGAAGTTGGGCAATTTAACATGGATTTCAATGGCAGATGACATCTGTGTAGTGAGACCTAAACAAATAAATGCTACGTTGATGAAAGGCATCCATGTTATTAACCAATAAATTTGTTTTAATTTAAAAAAATTAAAAATATATTTTATTGTATCTACGAATTGCCACATTTATAACAACATCATATACACATGTGGCTTGGGTATGTTATGTAAACGGGTTAAACAAATACATTACATAAAATTACATAAACTTGGACAATGTGAAACAAAATTAAAAATAATGTTTTTACATCATTGATGAAAAACATCATTGTTTTTGGTTTAATTATTGACATATCAGTAATTATATTACCAGTAACCAAAATATACTATTGGAAACAAATAATGGAATTCATAAAAAAACATAACAGAAACTATTGATTGTTACACATCCATAGTGTCAGGACGTTAACCGTATTACTGGCATTCAATGCCGCATTACATCTGTGTATTTTACACAGGCACAACTACGGTACTGTAACAGTGAATTAAATTTCAGTCCCATATTACATCTCTGTATTTTATACACGCACACCTACGGTACTGTAATAGTGAATTAAATTTCAGTCCCACACTACATCAATAGTGAATTAAATTTCAGTTCCACATTGCATCTCAGTATTTTATACACACATAACTACGGTACTCTAACAGTGAATTAAATTTTAGTCACACACT